>NC_056749.1:253239391-253391158 GCF_019279795.1 Protopterus annectens
TGTGTGTGTGTGTGTGTATACTCGCAAGCGCATGCACAATGGTGATCCAACAGACTGCATTGTATGGTTCGGAAAGATGAAATTCACATGGCTATTATTTAGATATTTATTCATTTATTTGATCCCAATCATATATCTAAAGTTTATACAGTCATACAATTTGTGGTGGGCACATTTGTGTGTGTGTTTGCGTGCGTGTATGTGTGTGTGTTTCTGTGTGTATGTATATGTGTGTGTGTGTGTGTGTGTGTGTGTGTGTGTGTGTGTGTGTGTAGGTGTGTGTGTGTGTGTGTGTGTGTAGGTGTGTGTGTGTGTGTGTAGGTGTGTGTGTGTGTGTGTGTAGGTGTGATTGTGTGTGTAGGTGTGATTGTGTGTGTGTGTGTGTGTGTGTGTGTGTGTGTGTGTGTGTGTGTGTGTGTGTGTGTGTGTGTATGGTATGTTTAGAGGAATGATAAAAAGCATAAATTATGAAGTGTGAAAAAATAAGAAATAAATAATGTATCTGATTGGTGTGCAGACATGATGGGGGAAATGCAGAGAGACATTGGGGATATGCAAAGACAGCCAGTGTATAACAGGGGCATCCAATGAAGTCCTAAGTCTAGGGCTCCATTGAACCTAACGCTAATTAGCTGTTGGAGGTGTGTATGATTAATAAAGTAGTTAGAATGAGTCAGTACTCAAGCAGCCTGTGGATAAAAGTGACTGACCCCATCTGTTGTTTGATCTCAGGTAACAGTCACTAACCTGCTGTAGTATAACTTCATCCCATTCTAATTAGTACAACCCATTCAGTTATTTCCTGAAGCCCCCACCTTCTGCTTTGATGTCACCAGCAATCACTGTAACTAACCAGGGCAATCTCAGTGCTGTAACATAACTGGAAATTTTACAAATATGGATATAAGAGGTCATGGAACATAACGTATAACTCCAGATGTATGCAAACAGTCTTGCCAGTAATCTTGTCAACAAAAGGAAGATAAGAACTAGGGAGAAAAAAAAAACTCTAGAAATTCAGGGTTGAAAGCCGACTTTGTAAGACAATGGCCACCCAGAACCCGCTTTAATAATGAGTCATTGACACTCTGGAAACTGACTGTACAAAGTACCTCAAGGCAGAACATAAACAGTCTGGTGGGTCAAGGCTAAGTCTACAGATCCTAGGATGTAGATCAAGTCTCTGAGCTCAGTGTACCGAGTAATCTCGTATTCCTACCATCATAAGAAGAGTCACTACTTCACTTAAATTCAGTTCCAGCAGAAAGAGCGGGAACAGTTTTGTTCTGTATATCACTCATTTTTGTCATAACATTTTCATGTGCTATAATTAAGAATGAAAACAGCAAATGGATCAGTACAATGAAGTAGAATTATTAGGGATCCTACTCAGGCTGATTCATTAGCATTATTTGACAAGTAAAATCATTCATATAATATTGAATAAATGAAAAACTTGGGTAAGGTCTGTTTAATCTAAAAACATTGACCTACTGTATCACAATCTAAGGATACAATTATTTCTGTCTGGGAAAGCAGGCTGGGATATACATCTGCAGACCATGTAGAAAAGCATAGCAAAACAGTTAGATAAACGTGGAATCTTCTAATGGAAAATAATGCATTCTCTACAGATCTCTGTCTGCCACATAGAACAATGATTGTTTAGTCTAAGCTTATCTTTTAACCACAGCATGTAACTACAATACCATTCTAACCTTTGCCCCATTAGCAAAGGAGGCAGAGCTCGAGATGAAATAATAGTCACACCGACCCACCATGACAGGAAGAACACAAATAGTTCAAAGAGATCAAACATGGTCGTGATGATCTTGTTGGGGATCGCCACAAACTTAAACAGATCTATGCTTTCTACTGATAAAAGATCTCATAGAGAGCAGGCATTAGAAATTCAGGGGTCACAATAAGAGAATTCCTGTACTTCACAAACTTGACATCAGGTGAAATAATAGGGCGTGGCTCCAGAATAAGGTCAGCCAGGTACTGGTCAGAACTGACTAGTTTCACTACCAAGTCTGAGGCAGCCACACCTCAGTGGAAGATCATGTCCAGTGAGTGGCCCTTGCAATGAGTTATGGAGGCAATAACTTCTCTGAATGGCATTTTTCTTTCAAATGGATGTTTTTTCTATCTTCTTAGCTGTAATATGTGACTACTTTCCTTCATAGCCTCTGCGTATTACTTTGCATAATTTTTGAGATTCAAAGGATCAACAGCCAGGAGAAATGGAGCAATATACTATTCACATCCAAGTGGTTTATAGCCAGGGTTCAGCCCAATGTTATCTTCTTATCAAGTCAATTATAAATTTATATAACCCATATCCCAATGAACTGTAGAAGTAGTATATTTTATTAAAACTGTTTTGACAGCTATATATAATTCAGTAAGTACATTTATTTACTTATTTCATTATTTTTGTGAACTAGAATTTCTCACTGAATAAAAAGGAACCCGTATTCTACTTTTTCAGAAAAAAATATAAACTATCAAAATCTGAGCTATCAGACTAATGGAAAATGGATATTTCATGTAATTTTGTCATTTAAATCTGAATATTAATTCACTACAACATGAATTTCTTTATATATGTATATACATATGTATATATACTGGTTTACTATCATAATCTCAAAGGCAAATTTTTTTTCAATTAAACTCCCGAAACTGAAAACAAAATGTAGCCTATATGTCGAACTGTTCAACATACCAGACTTCCGGTTTCGAAAGTCTTTATGTTTTATGTTTGCGCCCCCACACCCCCTGCAAATTATATATACCAACTCTGAGATCATACTACAGTGAAGAAAGGGGTAAGTTCTCTTATTCTCACTGCACTGTGATCTCTGTTCACAATGCCAAACTCATAATAAAGAATAAAGCTTCACGTTTATTATAAAGTCGTATTAATCCAGATCGACATTGCGCAACTTTCAAAACTGCCTTTCACCCACACAAAGTTCACACTCAAGCCTTCACAATTTTGATTGTAAGCCATATATACTACTTATAAAACTGTTACTTTGCTTTCCGCATATAGAATTTTTTAAATATTGCGTATTGAAAGGAAAAAATGTATAACAGAATCATGAAAAAGATCATGTAATTGCATTTAATACTCCTGGGTATAATTCCCAGAACTATTATCTCATGAAAATGGAATTTTATTTTTTTTAATAAAGGTAATTTGATGTCTCTGCTGATTAGGTGGCATGAATAGCAGAGAATAAACAGAAATACAGTAATTAAACTAGCAAAAATAATCAGAGATGCCTTACCAGAGATACAGTTGTGTTTTCTTCAGACAGATATTAGCCAACAACTCTGGGAATATTCCAGAGCAAATGTTATGATGTCTTCTGAGAAAAGCATTTTTAAAACGGACTTCTTGTGTTAATTGTACTTCTGTTTTTATTACCATTAAGAAGTGCTTTTTAAACTGCTGTCATTTTCAGAAAACGTAATTTCCTTTAGAATCTCAAATTAAGCCTTTCCTTCATTGTTATTCTATGTGTGACCATAACACTGGTACATTCAGATGTCAGGGACAATTGCTTACTCTCTCCCTTCAAGTTAAGCACTAGTAATAAGAACAAAATTAAAAAGTGGAAGGTTGGTTTTCTGTGAGGTAGTAATGCAAATTTTGAGCAATAGGTACAAAACCGCGTGTGTGTGTGTGTGTGTGTGTGTGTGTGTGTGTGTGTGTGTGTGTGTATGTGTGTGTGTGTGTTTGTGTGTGAGCGTGCGCATGCTTGTGTGCTTTTACATGCATTTCTGTCTGGCTGTGTCTGTCAGTTTGTGTGTGTGTGTGTGTGTGTGTGTGTGTGTGTATGTGTGTCTGTGCCCACTTGTTCTTACGTGTGTGTGTGTGTGTGTTACGTGTGTGTGTGTGCGCGTGTGTGTGTGTGTGTGTGTGTGTGTGTGTGTGTGTGTGTGTGTGTGTGTGTGTTTGTGCAAGCACATGCTTGTGTGCTTTTACATGCATTTCTGTCTGGCTGTGTTTGTCAGTGTGCCTGTGTGTGTGTGTGTGTGTGTGTGTGTGTGTGTGTGTGTGTGTGTGTGTGTGTGTGTGCCCACTTGTTCTTGCATGTATGTGTGTGTGTGTGTGTGTGTGTGTGTGCCCACTTGTTCTTGCATGTATGTGTGTGTGTGTGTGTGTGTGTGTGTGTGTGCCTCTGCCCACTTGTTCTTGCATGCGAGTGTGTGTGTGTATGTGCGCGCACGCGTGCGTGTGTGTGTGAATGTGTGTGCATGCTTGTGTGCTTTTACATGCATTTCTGTCTGGCTTTGTCTGTCAGTGTGTGTGTGTGTGTGTGTGTGTGTGTGTGTGTGTGTGTGTGTGTGTGTGTGTGTGTGCGTTTGTTTGTGTGTGCCTGTGTGCCTGTGTGCGTGTGTGCATGTGTGTGTGTGTGTGTGTGTGTGCCCACTTGTTCTTGCATGTATGTGTGTGTGTGTGCGCGCGCATGCTTGTGTGCTTTTACATGCATTTCTGTCTGGCGGTGCCTGTCAGTGTGCCTGTGTGCCTGTGTGTGTGTGTGCCTGTGTGCCTGTGTGTGTGTGCCTGTGTGTGTGTGTGTGTGTGTGTGTGTGCCCACTTGTTCTTGCATGTATGTGTGTGTGTGTGTCTGTGCCCACTTGTTCTTGCATATGTGTGTGTGTGTGTGTGTCTGTGTCCATTTGCTCTTGCATGTATGTGTGTGTGTGTGTGTGTGTGTGTGTGTGTGTGTGTGTGTGCCCACTTGTTCTTGCATGTATGTGTGTGTGTCTGTGCCCACTTGTTCTTGCGTGTGTGTGTGTGTGTGTGTGTGTGTGTGTGTGCGCACATGCTTGTGTGCTTTTACATGCATTTCTGTCTGGCTGTGTCTGTCAATGTGCCTGCGCGTGTGTGTGTGTGTGTGTGTGTGTGTGTGTCTCTGTGTCCACTTGTTCTTGTGTGTGTGTGTGTGTGTGTGTGTGTGTGTGTGTGTGCGCCCACTTGTTCTTGCATGTATGTGTGTGTGTGTGTGTGTGTGTGTGTCTGTGCCCACTTGTTCTTGCGTGTGTGTGTGTGTGCGCGCGCGCACATGCTTGTGTGCTTTTAAATGCATTTCTGTCTGGCTGTGTTTGTCAGTGTGCCTGTGTGTGTGTGTGTGTGTGTGTGTGTGTGTGTGTGTGTGTGTGTGTGTGTGTGTGTGTGTGTCTGTGCCCACTTGTTCTTACATGTGTGTGTGTGTGCGCGCGCGCATGCTTGTGTGCTTTTACATGCATTTCTGTCTGGCTGTGTTTGTCAGTGTGTGTGTGTGTGTGTGTGTGTGTCTGTGCCCACTTGTTCTTGCATGTATGTGTGTGTGTCTCTGCCCACTTGTTCTTGCATGCGAGTGTGTGTGTGTGTATGTGTGCGCACGCGTGTGTGTGTGTGTGTGTGAATGTGTGTGCATGCTTGTGTGCTTTTACATGCATTTCTGTCTGGCTGTGTCTGTCAGTGTGCCTGTGTGTGTGTGTGTGTGCCCACTTGTTCTTGCATGTATGTGTGTGTGTGTGTGTGTGTGTGTGTGTGTGTGTGTGTGTGTGTCTGTGCCCACTTGTTCTTGCATGTGTGTGTGTGTGTGTTTGTGCGCGCACATGCTTGTGTGCTTTTACATGCATTTCTGTCTGGCTGTGTCTGTCAATGTGCCTGCGTGTGTGCCTGTGTGTTTGTGTGTCTGTGTCCACTTGTTCTTGCATGTATGTGTGTGTGTGTGTCTGCCCACTTGTTCTTGCATGCGAATGTGTGTGTATGTTTGTGTGTGTGTCTGTGCCCACTTGTTCTTGCATGTATGTGTGTGTGTGTGAGAATGTATGTGCATGCTTGTGTGCTTTTACATGCATTTCTGTCAGGCTGTGTCTGTCAGTGTGCGCGTGTGTGTGTGTGTGTGTGTGTGTGTGTGTGTCCATTTGTTCTTGCATGTGTGTGCGTGTGTGTGTGTGTGTGTCTGCCCATTTGTTCTTGCATGCAAGTGTGTGTGTGTGTGTGTGAGTGTGTGAGTGTGTGAGTGTGTGAGTGTGTGTGTGCATGCATGTGTGCTTTTACATACATTTCTCTCTGGCTGTGTCTGCCAAGTGTGTGCGTGTGTGTGTGTGTGTGTGTGAGTCTGTGCCCACTTGTTCTTGCATGTATGTGTGTATATGTGTGTGTGTGTGTGTGTGTGTGTGTGTGTGGTAAATCTTTTTAAACTTGGCCTCAGGACTGGTGATTATTAGCTGAGTGAAGTGCAATCAATCATTCAAACTTTATTAGTGTACCTATTCAAGTAGAAGCATTGCAAAACAGAATACTAAAAGCGATAACGTGAAAAAATTAAAAGATATAATGATAATGACAAATAGTAAATCAAACACTAAAGCAAAAAGCATCTAAATGAAAATCTACGTTTCTGGATTAATATGTTGAAATGAACAGTGACTGCAGAAGGCCTTATGACAGAGCTTTGTGTCAACTCTTAATATTCTCCTGAATCTGCAAAGGTAGTGAATCCCCAGGGATCTGAAATGAAAATAAAAGAAGCTCATATAATTCTATCCTCTACCATGTATTGCTGGGAGCCCAAATGCTGAACAACGATGCCAAGATAGTCAACCAAAGTTCTACAAGATAAGAGCAGCCATATGGCTCTTACAAAAAAAAAAAAAAAAAAAAAACAGTACAACAGCTTGTTTTTTTAGGAAGCCTGTATGGGAACTGCAGAATAAGAGAATTGTCACCTTGTCCAGAAATTCCTAATAACTTAGCTGTTTGATTCTTTGCCTGCTACATTCTATCTAGTTCTGTGATAGAAAGTTTCAGGCTCTCAGCACCACAGTACTACAAATAAAATGTAACCAGGGTCAGTGCTATTAGAAAATCCTCAAATGAAATAAAGTCCTTATTTAAGGTGATATTCTTCACATATTGTCAAACACCATGATTAAAAAAATATATCTGGTTTTAAAATATTCGCCACCCTTTAGCAATCACCTCAAGATTATAATCTTCAACATGATCTCCAGGTTGCAAGAGTGGAATACAGGAGCAGTGGATAACTTGAATTTAGCACATTTTGCTGCAGTGATGAAAACAAAATGGTGAGAATTTTAACATGGAATGTGAATGGCCTGACCAGTAAAGCTAAGGTGGACAGGGTTTTAAGATACATTAAATGGAGCAGAGAATATGTGATGGCTTTAAAGGAGACTCACCTTACTGAGTAAGAAAATAAGATATTAATTCAAAAAATGGAATGATTAGATATTCTAGCTTTAAATAGTTGAGAAAGACAGGGTGCTATTATTATTAGCAAAAGGATTACTATTAAAGGTATAGGAAGATAATAGTGACAAAAAGGGATGTATTGCAGGGATTAAAGGAACATTGCATGAAAGGAAGATCATGGTGAGTCCCAGAGTGCAAGAACTAAAAGATTCAATGGGGAATGTCCTGTCTTTCCTTCATGGGATTACCACAGTAGCTGGGGAATGCAACCTGATTTGCAAAAGGGAGGATGTGTTGGGGGATCCAGAAGTTATGATGCTGTATGACAGGACAGAGTTGACAACATATATGACCCTCTTTCGATTAGTGGATGTAGCACATGCCCATTTGCAGGGGGGAAAGACTTCACATATTATTCAAGAAGACACAAGATATGGACTAGATCAGACAGCTCTTATGTAACAAATGAGCACATAAATCTTACATGTCAAGTAACAAGACAACCCATCAGCCAGTCAGGCCATGTCCTCCTAGTAATAAAGCTTAATGAAGGTGATAACAGTAAAAATGATTACACTGATACACCTCCTGAAAAGGAAATAACTTGTGAGCTGGGCAGGGGAAGTAACAGCAGGAGTACTAGATGAGGTAAACAGTTTAAATGGCAAGTTAGTAGACAAATAGGAAGAGGGGAAAGGGAAGATAAACAATTTAGTTCTATGAAAGACGAGGGAAATATGGGCAGCTACCATAAAAAGTATATAGAAATAGTATAGAAATATTAAGGAAAATAAAATAATGTCAAAAAAGGGATGGGAGTTGGAAATGGCAAAGCAATCAATGGTTTCCAGACTTAGTGGCAGAATCTATGGCTAGAGCTCTGAAGTTAGCCTTCTATACCTAGCACAGAGATTAAGGAAGCAATAGTTGGAATGCATGATACCCAAGTAAACAGGAAGATTAGAACCTAAAACTGCTAGCATAATGGAAACTAGTTATATACTATAAGGTTTGATATCAAAAGGACACTGAGTAAAAGAAAAACAGAAAGAATCCAGGGATTACCTCTGTAACCACAATCAGCCACAGATAAGTGGGGAAGATAAGGAAGGGTTACTAGTGGAAGTTACAGAGGAAGAAATCTTGGAGGCCATGAAGTTGCAGAATAGAGGGAAGACATCAGGGGCAGATGGTATCTCCACAGATATTTGGAAAATAGTAAAAGACAAGGTAGTGAAGTTTTGGCATAACCTGTTTAAAGATATATTGCAGGGGGCTTATCCCTTATTCTTAGCACAGACCTATACTGGTAGTAACACCAAAACAGGGAAAGGACTTGACAATTCTAGGGTCTTATATACCTATCTCCACAATAAATCACAATTATAAGACATTTGTGACAATACTGGCCAGAAGACTGATGAAAGCAATGGCCACTGTAATTAGTTTAGACCAATGCAGGTTTGGAGTAGGAAGTCAAATGCAACAAATGCACAGTAATATCAGCAGAACTATGATACAGGATAGGATAGGATACAATGGAGAAATGTAGTACTCTGATGGTAGTGAGTGCGGATACAGGAAAAGGCCTTTGACAGGGTAAGATGGGAGTATCTGAGGAAGACCCTGAAAGCATCCAAATTAATAAGTAAATGGATTGACTTTTTGGGGAGATACATATGGGATCCAGTGAAAAATGAAATGCATAGGATAGTTAATGCCAGTACAGCTGGAAAGGGGGTTCAGCAAGGTTGTCAGCTGTAACCTCTCATTTGCAATCTGTTTGGATCTGTTGAAACTACAGGATAAGAGGGTCTGTTATTTGCAGACAACATTTTACTATATATAATCAATATGAATATCAAGCTAGAGTATGCAAGGGATGAGTTTCATAAATTTCATAGAAAGGCAGGGTATAAGGTTAACAAGGAAAAAACAAAGGCCATAGTAAGCAACAACTTCCCACACATGATTTAATGCAAAGTTACTGCCTTCTGTTGGGATATGAGAGGTGTAAATATTTAGGGGTGTTAATTAGACAGGATACACAAAAGGATGGACAAGGAGATGTGGGAAGAAACACTGTCAAAAACTGTAAGAATGGTAAGACTATCGAAAATTATGTTTGTAGAAGATGATGATAAGATGCTGGCAATTAAAATGTCTGTAGTGCTGCTGATGTAATGTTTAAGCCAAGCATATTTCTACCAACCTGATAAAAGTACATGGAAAAAACTGGAAAAAGGTGTTGAAGGGATTATATTGAGAGAACAAATGAGAACAAGTACTGTGGCAAACATACTGTTACTAAAAGTGCAAGGCAGAATGGGAATGCCAGAACATGAGAAGGCCACGCAATTTAGCCATTTACATTTATTGCAGCTGCAAAGTTATAATGCAAAGAGGAAACAAATATTGATGAGAAGATGGGAAATGACTAGTAAATTTTGGGAATGGGAATATGGGATATGATAGAGGGGAACAATTGTGGAGAAAAAGTGGGGGGTATTTACTGGGGCAGGTGAGAATGATACCTGTAATTAAAGGATACTGGATAGGGGGCAACAACAAAGCAGAACCAATGTGGACATCAATAATATGGGGAAGAAAAACTGAGATACCAATTACTGGGAGCAGTCAGAGAAAGGAGGGAATATGAAAACATGGATGAAATGAAAGACTGAGTTCATATTGACTAACAGGGACCTTATAAGTTATATGGCACTAAGTTTAGAATATAGAAAATATCTGAAAAGACTCCACAGATAGATATAACATTAGAAGCAGGTACAAAATGGCAGTTAAGAGAATTCTGTATATGGTTTATAAAGTGAGTGACAAAGCAGAGTGACCAAAGGTTAAGGAAAGATTTGAATTAAGGGATGGAACGCCCACTAAATAAGCAAGGATGGGATCAGATAGCAGTATTCCCAAGATATGCAACAAATCAAGAAAGTCTGTAATTATTGAATGGAGATGCCTTCACAGATTTTATATCTCGGATAGGCTACTCAGAATGTTTCCCAGTTATATGGAATCTGTTTTGGCAATGTGATGGAGAAAGTGGTCTATGAGAGCTTATATTCTGTGATGTAAGGGACTACGGAAATATAAAAAAAGGATATGAGGACAAATAAAGGGGGTTTAAAGGGAAAGTAGATTTATAAAATAATTTTGTTACATTGGCTAAGGTTGTCAAGAGGGAAGCATGTAAAAGCAATGTTGTCATTAGTAGCAGTAGTTGGGGGAAAAGCTTTCACAAAGAGATAGAAAGAGAAAGAAAAAGAGAAACCTGATATGAAAGTGAGACTGATGATGAGGAAATTGTTGGCATGGAGCTGAAGCAAGTAACTCGTCAGAGAAATAAGTTGGTTAGGAAATGGAGGTTTTGAGGATCAAGTAGAAGAGGCTGTGGAAATGAGACACTGTGAAAAAGTGCAGATATGAATGACAGAGAGGATGCAATACTAAATAAAAAAATTGAGAGCGATGGTGGATTATGGTAGGTTGAGTCTGAGCCAATTTGGACTTATCCAAAGAAAGATGGTTTCTACAGTATCACCAATGGGTTCAGAGTAAGTTACACAAATGTATCTGTCCTTCCCTTAGGATAGTGTATCATATGTAAAACAGTTATAATGTCACCAAATGGAAGCATGTACATGATAAACAGAAATGGGCACTGGATTGACATCTGAAAACTCAGTTTCACATACTTCTGAGAAAAACAATTGTTTTCAAGATGTTGCTGTGAGAAATAATATCACAGAGGCACAATAATTACAAAAATGTTTTACTGCATGTCAAATAATGTTGTAGTTAAAGGAAAATATAGGACATTTGATTTGATAACACCAGAGATCATTCTCTGGTTCGACCCAGAAATCTAAAAGCAAATAGTCAAGGATTGTAGAAGATAATCCAGATGATATGCCTTGCCTATTGATTCATGTGCTGACAGGGTTCATTAATTTGAACTATACATTGTGAAGCTAGTAACGTAGTGCAGAGGCAGTCAGGCTCAGTAATCTCAGGGGATATCAAACAATGAAGGAAAATAAGTCACTTGTTCTCATAATAAGCTGTACATATCATCCCCAGCATCTGGACCTACAGAGATCCCATGCTGCATAATAAACAACAAGTAAGAGCTTTAGGAAAACTATGGGAATAGCAGCATCAAATAAATGCAACTGGGAGATTAGAACCTAATCAAATTTCCCATAAAGGCTTTTACGGAAGCAATATAGTTCTTGCAAATGTTCACATACACGCATGTACAGACAAAAACAGACACACCACCAGCACATATACATGCATGCAGACACAGACACAAAGATGTGCATACACACATGACATGCTCATGTACATGCATCCTCACACACACACACACACACACACACACACACACACACACACACACACACACACACACTCATACATTTGTTGGTTTTGTTTAATTACACAAAAAGCTGCAGCTACTTAATTGTTGTTGATTTTAACATTTTCATCACCAGTCGTACAAATTCAGCTTTGTAAGTTGCTGACATCAGATAATGAATTGCAATTATTTCAGATGGTGTAATCTTATCCAACATGGCAGGACAGACACACTATTAGCACTTCAGTATGAGGTCGCTGGGACTGCCATTCCCCTTAAAGTCAAACAATCAGTCAAGCAATAGTTATTTATCGGCTTAAATACATATTCTGCACACAAATTTCACAGAATTCACAGGTGGCAAAATAAAGTCAGAAAGTCAAGATGCAACAGAGGGCAATTATTAAAAAAATACATACCATTTGATAAAATAAGGCTGCTGTAGTACTTGTAGAAATCTGCAACTTCACAATAAGAGCCAGAATTTGCAATGTTACAGGGCAAGTCATCATAGCACAGAAACATGTGAGTCAATGCAACATAGTCTGAGTGGTGAAACATGTATATAGCAAGACCTTATGGCTGAATCACCAGAAATGAACATTCATCCATCCCCAATACTTCTGACTCAGACTGCACAAATGCAAAGAAAGGGAATAGTTGGAAGCTTCTAATATGATGTTTTTCTCTTCTTCACACTCAAACAGTCTCTCATTCAGTAAGCAAACAGGAAATAGTACTATTCAGTGATCAGGAATTGTATTTAAAGGCATTACTTGGCAAAGTGTGCATTTAAGATGTAGAATCAAATAAGTTAGCAGTCCAGTACTGGGTCCACAGTCAGGTGCTCTAATCATGGTTTATATTGGGGTTAGTACTAAGATTTTTGTTTTCTTTACCATTGTTTGTTTCAAACAAAATCACCTTTTTTTTAAATTTCTTATAAACGTAACCTAAATCCAATATAACTATGCACCTATCCTTTTGAATCTTGAGTCAGACTATCAGGAAACCTCACAAAAATAGAACTTAAAGATAAAAAGTAAGTTATTCCACAAATACAGAAATAATTTATGCTTATTCCAATCCCATACCCACACATAACTGCACAGTTAAAGCATATATTAAAAATTGTACTAATCAAAGATGCAGTATATTGTAATTCACTAATTCATTGCTTGCACGTAACCATTAGCCATAAAGACCAACTTAATAAGCTCACATGACTCTGTGAGAGGCATCACTTCACTCCAAGATATGTATATAATCTCAAAAAATAATTATGTGCATCCAGATATACCATCCGTTTATTTACATAGTTGTCCAGAGGTGAGTAATAGTGGCCTGTTCTGCTCTTTATGTAAGGAATCCATGTATGCACATGGTGGGGTAGTAGAAAGTAGTAAGAGAAGTATAAACCCAATCTCACATGTTCCATAGCTTTGGTAATGTCCCGAACCATGGATTTTCCTTACTCGTACATAAACGCTGGTGCATGCAATGCTTTAATAAATATTGCTCGCCATGAATTTCAATCTTCTTGATCAACCCTGAGGGTCAACATTTGCTCAAACTTAAATTGATTATGTGATGCAGTGGAGCTGCTTTTCACCATTGCATACTGGAGACGTACTATACCTATTGATGTATAAAGCAGACACCAACCTTCCCAAGTAGATCTTACCATTTTTTCTCCTCTTTTTTTCCAACTAGGATAAATTAGGATAAACATGTAATCCTAACATTACCCTGCCATCCATAAGCACCTGACAGTCCAAGGCCAGTACTCTGCCATCAACCCACTTATCTACTTCTTTCAGCTGCTCGCATTAGTGGTCGCCACAGCAGATCAACGGTTTCCATTTCTTCCTGTCCTCTGCATCTTGCTCTGTCACACTATCCACCTGTATGTCCTCTCTCACCACATCCATAAACCTTATCTTAGGCCTCCCTCTTTTCCTGTTACCTGGTAGCTTCATCCTTAGCATCCCTCCTCAGCACATGTCCAAACCAACGTAATCGTGCCTTTCTGGCTTTGTCTCCAAACCTTCCAACCTGGGCTGACCCTCTAATATACTTATTCCTAATCTTGTCCATCCTCGTCACACCCAGTGCAAATCTTAACATCTTCAACTCTGCCACGTCAAGCTCTGACTCCTGCCTTTTTGTCAATGCCACTGTCTCCAGCCCATATAACATAGCTGGTGTCACTACCCTCTTGTAGACCTTCCCTTTCACTCTTACTGGTACTCGTCTGTCACAAATCACTCCTGACACTCTTCTTCACCCACTCCATTTTGCCTGTACTCTCTTCTTCACCTTTCGTCCACACTCACCGTTACTCTGAACTATTGATTCCAAGTACTTAAATTCATCCACCTTCACCACCTCTACTCCCTGCATCCTCACCATTCCTCTATCCTCCCTCTCATTCACACACATATATTCTGTCTTAGTCCTGCTGACCTTCATTCCTCTTCTCTCTACAGCATATCTCCGCCTCTCCAGGGTCTCCTCCACCTGTTCCCTACTCTCACTACAGATCACAATGTCATCTGCAAACATCATAGTCCATGAGGACTCCTGTCTGATCTCGTCTGTCAACCTGTCCATCACCATTGCAAATAAGAAAGGGCTCAGTGCTGATCCTTGATGTAATCCCACCTCCACCTTAAACGCATCCGTCACTCCCATTGCAGACCTCACCGCTGTCACACTACCCTCGTACATATCCTGTACCACTCTTACATACTTCTCGGACACTCCCGACTTCCTCATACAATACCACAACTCCTCTCTAGGCACCCTGTCATATGCTTTCTCTAAATCCAAAAAGACACAATGCATTTCCTTCTGACCTTCTCTGTACTTCTCCATCAACACTCTCAGAGCAAACATCGCATCTGTAGTTCTCTTTCCTGGCATGAAACCATACTGCTGATCACTAATCATCACCTCCGTTCTTAACCTAGCTTCCACTTCTTTCCCATAACTTCATGCTGTGACTGATCAGTTTAATCCCTCTGTAGTTACTACAGCTCTGCACATCACCCTTATTCTTAAAAATCGGTACCAAAACACTTTCTCCATTCCTCAGGCATCCTCTCACTTTCCAAGATTTCATTAAACAATCTAGTTAAAAACTCCACAGCCATTTCACCTAAACACCTCCATTCTTCCACAGGTATGTCATCTGGACCAACAGCCTTTCCGTTCTTCATCCTCTTCATAGCTATCCTTACTTCCTCCTTGCTAATCCACTGCACTTCATGATTCACTATCCGCACATCATCCAACCTTCTCTCCCTCTCATTCTCTTCATTCATCAACCCCTCAAAGTACTCTTTCCATCTGCTCAACACACTCTCCTTGCTTGAGAGTACGTTTCCCTCATTATCCTTTATCACTTTTACCTGCTGCACATGTTTACTAGCTCGGTCCCTCTGTCTAGCCAATCAGTACAGGTCCTTTTCTCCCTAGTTTCCAACCTTTTATACAACTCTTCATACGCCTTATCCTTAGCCTTTGCAACCTCTCTCTTTGCCATGCACCTCATCTCCTTATACTCTTGTCTACTTTCTTCATCTCTTTGACAATCCCACTTATTCTTCGCCAACCTCTTTCTCTGTATATTCTCCTGTACTTCTTCATTCCACCACCAGGTCTCCTTGTCCTCCTTCCTCTTTCCAGATGTCACACCAAGCACCTTTCTAGCCATCTCTCTTACTAGCTCTGCTGTAGTTATCCAGCTATTTGGTAACTCTTCACTGCCACCCAGTGCCTGTCTTAATTCTTCCCTGAACATCACCTCACAATTACCCTTTTTCAGTTTCCACCATTTGATCCTTGGTGCTGCCCTCACACTCATCCTCCTCTTTTTGATCACCAATGTCATCCTACAAACCACCATCCTATGCTGCCTAACTACACTTTCCCCTGCCACCACTTTACAGTCTCCAATCTCCTTCAGATTGGCCCTTCTACATAAGATATAATCCACCTGTGTGCATCTTCCTCAACTCTTGCATGTCACCCTATGCTCCTCCCTCCTGTTAAAATACATATTCATCACAGCCATGTCCATCCTTTTCACAAAATTCACTACCATCTGACCTTCTGCATTCCTTTGCTTAACACCATACCTACCCATCACTTCCTCATCCCCTCTGTTCCCTTCACCAACATGCACATTGAAATCTGCTCCAATCACCAGTCTCTCACCCTTGGGTACAGTCATCACCACTTCATCCAACTCACTCCAAAATTTTTCTTTCTCATCCATCATACACCCAACCTGTGGAGCATATGCACTAACAACATTCATCATTACACCATCAATTTCCAGCTTCATAAACATCACTCTGACACTCTTTTCACCTCCAAAACACTCTTAGCATACTGTTCCTTCAGGATAATGCCTACGCCATTTCTCCTGCCATCCACACCATGATAAAACAATTTGAAACCACCTCCGATACACCTAGCCTTGCTCCCCTTCCATCTGGTCTCTTGCACACACAATATACCAACCTTCCTTCGGTCCATCATATCAGCTAGCTCTCTCCGTATACCAGTCATACTGTCAACATTCAAAGTTCCGACCCTCACTATCACAGTCCTAGCCTTTACCTGCCTTCGGGCATGCCTTCACCCTCTTCTCTTCCTTCGGCCAACAGTAGCCCAATTTCCGCCAGCACCCTATTGGCCAACAGTACTGGTGGCAGTCGTTGTTAACCCGGGCCTCGACCAATCCGGTATGTATTTCTGTACTGTTATCTGCATGTATGATTTGGCAAAATTGTACACCGGATGCCCTTCCTGACGCAACCGTCCCCATTTATCCGGGCTTGGGACAGGCACAGAGAAATGCACTGGCTTGTGCATCCCCAGTGGCTGGGTTCCACCAACCCACTTATACACAATCTAATTTCACAGAATGGTGTTGGAACTCAGAATAGGCCCAAAAGCCATAAAATCTTACAGTATTCTCTGCAATCTATTTTTGGAATCTACCACCAGCAGCAAACACGTATCAGCAATAAGATACATACTTTCCAGTCATGATAGAACTGTCTTATTTTTCTTTACTTACAACTGGACTCTAATTTTCAGAAGTTCCATATTTTTCTTTACTTGTAATTGGGATGCAATTTTCTGAATAATGTTATTAACAATGAATAAACCTAAAAGATGTGAAGGAGAAACCTTGCCTTATACACCTATCCATGTTTACTTATCTAGGTTTTCCATCAAAGACAGGATTGCTATAGTAATCCACAACACCTTTAACAAAGGTCACCCCTAAGCCTACCCTTCAACACCATTTTTTAGAATTCCCAGCCAGGCACATCAAAAAGTCTTAAAAGGATTTCTCATAATTTCCTTTCCTTTCCCAGCCACTGTTTCAAAAACTCTAAAAGGAAATACCACTGATCTTCACATCTATGTCCTTTCACAAAACCTCATGGGTCTTTCCTCAACCATTTCTGGGATTAACTAAAGAGCCTAGACACAAGTATCCTAGCATACATTTTGCCAACACATTTATCAGGGGAACAGGCTTACAGTTCATATGCTTATTTCTTCCCCGAGTTCATTCTGGCTGTTTCCATACAGGGTACAGAGTTAATTCTGGCTGTACCCATCCTATCAGGAAGAATATTCCATACCTAAAAAACTGAATTGAGCACTTGCGGTCCCACTACTGTGAAGTAATCTACTATAAATATATTCCCAATCCACCAACATTACTTTTCATCTCTTCATTTACCTAATGTCACCTATTATCTCACTCAGTATTATTTCCCTAAGCCAGTGATCTCAAAGACATATACGTAGATTGAAGGGCTGAATGAGGATGTGTCCGTCAAGACAAGCGTTGGACAACTGGCAACCAAAAAAAAGAGAAAGTCACTTAAACACAAACTTAACACAAAGCAGACATCATAGCAGTCACCTTCAAACAAAGGCATATATATATATATATATATACATACACACACACACACACACACACACACACACACACACACACACACACACACACACACAAACATTTCACACAGCCCCTAAAAAGACAAATCAGTGAAAACAGTGACTTTTATGCACAAACTGCTTCACTAGCCCCAAAGGATAAACCCTTTTCTAAATATGCACAACTGTGATGTTTCACACTGATCAACTGAAAGAAATATTGGCCACAGTAATGTTTTCCAACTTGTTGCACTCATGCATATGCTTTTCCCCTCCTTTATAAGTTCCTAGTCATAAACAGTGTGATTCTATACCCTCAAAGATAGCCACTTTTGTTTATGTCCCTTGCTTTCACACATTGACTTCTTCCCACTTTCCCTGAAGACAGACACTTTCTGAATATATATAGACTTCTGATGTCTGACGTGGATCAAAGTTAAATCATTAATGGTTAGAATAATATATTTCAAATAGCTGCTTTCAGACACATGCACTACTCTCCCTGACAACACACACACACACACACACATATGGAATTGACATGACCTACCTAACTCCAGCAGTGCACCACCCAGAGAAGCGTACACACATGCACACACACACACATGCACACACATTCATTCAGCCAGCAAAATTAATGCCTACACACATGCACACACATAGCTACTAACATAGATATATACTCACATGAACAGCTCTATTATACCTACCTGTATCAGGAGTCCTCCCATTGGAGTTAAAGGGTGAACATCATCAAAAAAATGGAGCTAAAGTTTTCTTCCTAGATAAAAATTTACTTGGCAGAGTGACTCTCAGAATTACTCTGCTGAGTTAATTGGAAGATGCCTCCATTTCATGGGGAGACAGCACAAATTAATATCATTAGCCCCCCCCACCCCCCAGACTGCCACATTAGCAAGTGGCTTCCCTAGTGAGACAAATCTCGGCACTATAACCCCCACTAGGGGAAAAACATAGAGAGAGTGTGGCCTCTGACACAGAGAGACTTACTGTGATGTGGGAACTAAGGACTCTGCATTGCAATAAGCCTTTCTAAATTCAGTCCAGATATTTATTTATTTATTTTAGCTAGATGCATGGGAAAGATTACATGATGCTCAAAGGAAACAAAATTATAGCAAGTAGAAGAGATATAAACTTGAGTTTGAAAGTGTAGTTTGAGTGTATAAAATACAACATAGAGCATAGCATACCTGCATGTATCCTGCAATATTGACAAATTCCTTGCCCTCACTCTGCCATGCATAGATTGCCCCTGCTTGTATCTCTCTCTCCCTCTCCCTCTCCCTCTCCCTCTCTCTCTCCCTCTCTCTCTCATTAATGGACAAAGCAGAACCCAAATTCAAAGTATATGTTTTAACAGGCAACCAAGTCACTGTTTGCAGCGTTGACAAGTTTTTCAGAAATTTACTATAAATTTCTAGAACTACCACTTTTTGGCAATGATGGAATGTTGCTGGCCTCTTTCAGAGAATAATTGTCAAAGAGGCTTTCCCAAATGCCTCCAGTTTTAATGATGCAACTGTCCACCTTCAGCAAAGATTAGGTTGAATCGCTACATATTTTGTGGTCTGATTGTGATTGTTGGTTTCAGCTACAACTTATTCACTAAATATGCAAAGTGTCTCCTTATAAGTAAATATGCATAGCTTTTAGCATACAATATAATAATGTCCCTGTTTACTTTGACTTTGCTCTCTTTCCATCATGGATTCTGGATTAACAGCCTATGCTATGAGCTGCTGGCTTGTGTTTGACATAATGGATTGCAGTGTTCCTACATTCAAGCAGATGTAGAGATGATCTTTCTTTTCTGATTATTTTTTGCCAAACAATAGCTTAGCAATTAGGACAGCCTTTTTGTGTGATGTACAATTCTGTGCATATAATAAAACCAGTCATGGTTATGGATGAAACCCAGAGCCTGATCAGGGTCGAATGAGGCTCTAGGCAGGGTAATACATCAGGACCCCCATGTGGTCCTGCCCTCCCAGCATCCCAATCTAGCAGCCATTCCAGTGTCCCATTACTTGCCTCTCTCTACCCAGTTGCCGTAAAACACTGTTCAAACCTATACGTTTTCATATTATTTTCTTCTTTACTTCTACAATGATTACAGATATCTGGATTTAATTTAAAACTGTTATTTCAAATGTGATAGCACAAACACGGATAGCCATGTGTTAAACTAAACAACACAGTCTCATAATGAAAACAAACCAAGAATGAGCAATAGTAAACTTCTCTGCCCTAGAAACTCACATTCATTGAAACTGTATTGAAACCCACATTTATAGTAAATGCATTTGGCCAGTGGTGGAATAAATGTACTCTTAGACTGTTCTCAAACCATGGGCCCCTGCTCACATTTTTAAGACTATGCACAAATCCATGTGTTCTTTGATTCACCCTTCTTGATTGTATTAAATTACCACTTGTTAGAGTGTATTTTGAATTTGTAGTTTTGAACATTTTCCAGTGATCAGTGAAGCAAAACATACAAACCAATAATAACAAGGCTACCCATTTCAGTACATTGCAACCATAAAAGGCCACTTAAACTGTTGTCAATTACAATCAACCAATAACAGTCAATATGCACAATCTCTGCAGAAGTAAAAGTCATCTGAATAATTCCACATTAAAGAGATTTGTAACTAATGAAGAGATTGCTGCTGGCAAATAACTTTACATTTCAGTGCTTTATCTTCAAATTCAGTGTCAGCTGCCCTTGAAGAATAAAATTGCCTGTGTTACGTTACCAAAAAAGGGTATGCTGGTGATATGTAATAGGGAATGACTGGTAAACAGACAACAGGTTCATAGTTGGTAGGCATCTCATCCAGAGGAGGACACAGTCAGGAGTACAGAACTACCCCTTCCCATGCGGCACATTAGTGTCAGCAATCAATCTACCTGCCTGGTGTGGGAAGAACACAACCTTCTGTACTAATGGCAAGATTTGTTACCTGTTGCACCACTGACACCGAACAACACCAGTATGAAATTCTATGAATGACATTAATAGACTATCCTCAGGGATTTACAAAAAAATTAATTAATTAATTAAAGGAGATCTTGCAGTTGGTATGCAGCGTTACATACTTACTTGCCAATTATCAAGGTTCATTATTTGACTCTGAGCAGTCACTCTAACTAGACAGCCCACCTAACTGGGGCATTACACAGACAACCTCACAGTGGCATCTTCAGATCTCTCCCTCCCGCAGTGATGGCATTGCCTTCAGTCTTGCACATGCATCATCTCTTTGTTTCAGTGGCATACCCAAATCAAATCTCCCTCACACATCATGGTGATGGCTTTGGTTGTTAAATTTTACGTTAGGACATGGATTTACAGACGTCTCCCACAAGGTTCTAAAGCCTCCTATGTTACTGGAAGTCTTTGTACTTTTTTATTTATAGACATATTTTTTGTCATCCCCAAGCCAACACGGGCCCTAGAAAACTGCCCAGGTCCTCTAGTGTTGGATTCAGCTCTGATGAAAGCCCATACATCAAAAAATATTTAAAAGTTTTTGTGCTTGTATTATGGGCCATGATTTGATGTGATTTTTTTTCTAGAATACTGACTTAAAAGAATACTGTAGAGCATGGAGCAACATGATTACACTCAAAAAATGATTAAATGATACCCTGTTTAAGTGTTATGACCCAACCTTAGCAACAATTAGAGGATTGCTAAGCACTCCCTATGCACCGTTAAGGTTGTGTCTGCAGTAGAAGCTGAAGTGCTAACCCTTATACAGCAACAGCAGCAGGTAGCAATAGCTTTGTTTGAACACCCATTTCTACCTGTTGTCTGCTAAACTACACAGGGCATTTTGAATTAAACACCTTACACAGGGAATACATAAGGACATCTACCACTGCTTTGATTATCATAGTCGGCACAACTCAACTTGTTTTTCTTTCTTCTACATCTTACTTTTTGACTAATTTGTAGTAAATGGATAAGGTAAATCTCCATGGACTACAAGGAATTATGATTAGATCTCTGATCATTCATAGGTTCATAGGAGATTACTAGGCTAATGCCTCAAGAGCCTTACAAGCCTAGCCAGTTTTGCCCAGAATTAACCCAATTTGCTATCCCTAGGGGGGAGATTACAAGGGACAGTAACCAGGGTTTTGACTACTTTTTACAGACTGCCTCTGTCCATAAGGCAAATGGGAGTGAATTTTCAGATTGCACTTAAAGATCGTCAAGGAAGGGCTCTGCTTTACATGAATAGGAAGCCTATTCCAGAGGAGGGGTGATCTCTGGGACACATATATGTCTCTCCAGCATGTCAGAGATCAGGTTTAGATCTTTAGACCTGGTAACCCTTGTGCTATTAGTTTTGTGAATATGCAACATCTCCATTAGGGCTGGACCAGAGGCTGCCTTGTAGGTCAGGCACAGATCACCCCTCAGTAATCAGTAGCAAACTAAATACGGTAATAGGGCTTTTACTAGGCTACCATATGATATGTTGGTTATACCTTTTATTTTTCTGGTGCGAAACCTCCGAGTATGCTCCAGCTGTTGCAGGTGCTTGGCAAGGTACATGCCAAAGAGTGTATCATACTTGATTATTGGTCTGATGAGTGCCGAGTACAGGGGTACTATTACATCCTTAGATCTGAATACAATGTCCTTACTATAAGGTGAGACATATAGAAGGATTTCCTCACCACAGTAGACGAATGGTGGTCAAAGTTCAGACTACTATATGAGTAACAGGCTCTCTCATCCCTGGGTCCACTCTTAGTGAGTGGTAATCAATGTTGTCATTTGCAGGGATATTTGATTTCCCAAAGGGTATAATTATACATTTCTTTGCATTTAGTTTGAGGCCATGGATCTGACACCAATCATTAGTCTGCATCAGACCTTTCTGTAGGATATCAATATCATTTGGGGAGATCAAGGATTGCCCCCAACCTGCAGTCATCAGCAAACTTGGTCAGCCAAAGGCCATCTACATTTGCCTTGACATCTGAGAAGTATATCCCAAACAAGAGGGGGCCCAGTACTGAGCTCTGTGGTACTCCACTGATAATTGACCTCTTGTTGGATGTGGATTCCCACACTCTAACAACGTGTCCTAGCCATGAGCCATCTGGCTATCCATCTGGTGATGACATAGAGGTTTATGCCCAATTTTGTGAGCTTATCAATAGTACCCAAGTGCAGTATTGTGTCAAATGCCTTAGCCAGGTTAAGGTAGGCTATATGCATGGTCTTACTCTCATCCATGGCCTGAGTGCCTTGGTGACCTTCTCAAAGAAGTCCACCAGATTAAGCAGCAGGACCTGCCCTTGTCAAAGCTGAACTAGGTTAGGTCTGCAGTCTAGAGATTTCCTATGTCATTGTTAATCAGGTCCATAGTTATCCTTTCCATAGTCTTGTATATGAGGCTAGTGAAACCTTATGGGTCAGTAGTTTCCTTGGTCAGTTGATGATTCCCCACTTGTGCAGAAGGATGATCCCTGTATCTCTAGTGACTAAGTATTATGTGTTCTCAACATGGATGCTTCAGTTTTAATGTGAACTTCTTGGCATCCATGTCTCAAACAAATAAGTGAGTTACAGTTAATTACTCAACCATGATTCTCTCTATTATCAACAGTACTATAGTGTATAGCACTGTTTATAACTATCAATGGACTGTAAAAGATCCTATCAAGACGGGTACTGTCTTAAGACAATATAAATTAAATATTAAGTGATGCATTTTGAACATGGGTTATCCAACCCAGGCCATTTGTGTGCATTACAGGAATTTGGGACAGCAACTAATATGGAAAATGAACAAACATTTTCACAAAGAAGGTTTTATCAAGCTAATTCTGAGGCAATAAAATTGTAGTTATCTGAACAGAGGTGGCGTGATTTGATGGCAGAGAGAAGTAGAGCAGAAAGTTGGAATATATTTTATATTTGCATTGATTCTGTTGTAGATAAATATCTAAAACCAAGTTTTGTTGGGCAAGTTAACTGGAAAGACTGTATAAAAGGAAGAAATGTTTCTGACATAGCTTAAATAAAAACAAAAAAAAATCAAAAGCATCAAAACAAATTGTAGGCAAAATATAACGAGGACTAACAGTTCCTAGGAGTCCAGGGCAGCTGATAACTTCAAAGCAAGAGGGTGGCTGTAGGAAGAAGCTGAATGGGTGCAGCTTTTTGAATGGGGTGAGGCATACCTCTCAACCTCTTAGAGCAAGAAATCAAGACAACACCATAAATAAAAGTAGGACAGAGGCCCAAAAATAGGGACAATTTTTAAATATTGTTTTTACAAACTTAGAAAGTTGATAGAATAACAGTTTTTGCATTAGTGTGAATTTTCTGAAGGGTAGGAAGCCAGAAACTCAAATATTTGTCATTATTTTCTAACTTCAGTCTTAAATGATTTGCCACTAGTTTGCCAGAAAACAACAATTGTATGAAATATGGACCAAGAACATGAGGAAAAAATCTGGACATTCTGCGAAAATCTGTACAGTTGAGAGGTATGCAGTATGGCTGTATTACAGCAGGTCTTTGCCCATTACCTGCCATACTGTTAAGCATTTTTAAATTATTTATTTATTGGTCTCCTCCATTTTATCCATTATTTGGTGATGTTTATAACCACTGCATTTATTATTATTATTTTTTAAATATGAATATGTTTTATTAGGATGTTTTTGGGCAGGTAGTGATTATAAGCGTTGGATTTGTTAATTGTCCTTTTTATTTAAATTACTGTAGTGATGGGAATAGTGTATATAACATTGCAATTTCAATAAAATTGGCATTTGATAAAGTCCGGCTGCTGAAGGATGAAAACCAGGTGAAATCATCAAGCATTAATAAGGTTTTGCTGTTATTAAGTCCGGTTGTGCTTTTTTCCCTATATTTGGTGCCTCCGAGTGCCCAGTATGGCTGTATTACAGTAGGTCTTTGACCATTTACCTGTCATCAGTCAACAGATGATGCCAGTCACTTTCATTTACAAACTGTCACAGTATGTACCTGCTCACTACAGACACTTTACTAAATATGTACACCTCAGAAATCTGACTGCAATCAGCAAAGTCTGCCTTAGGTGAACTAGAATCGTAGACAATGGACTCCATGGGAGCCACCCTTATTGCCCACTAGTCGCCCTACAATTCACAAGTTCCTCTCTCATATTTTCTCATAACTGTCCTCACAATATACAGATAGATTACTTCTTTCCTGCTTGTTCACAAGTTGTCTTAGTTTTTAGCCTCCCCCCATGGTTTTAACACAGCCTAACTGGCCAAGACTTCACTGTAATAAGTTTGAAGCAAATAGAAAAATTAAATCATGGGTCCAGGGAGAGCAACAGGTCCCCAGAAATCATAAGCTTATAGATGCTCTGAGATGCATATTATAGCTTTATTATTGACAATAAAACTACTTGCAAAGAATGAAATTCATTCTCATTTTTTTTCTTTCAAATAGAATAAGTTTTCAAAGATGTATAAATCTTATCTGGGAATACGACCTGGCTTCCTACCACTCCCACAACAACAACAACAACAACAAAAAAAGAAGATAGTTACCTTCTAGGTACCCCTGTGGTATTAGATCAGCATGAAAGTAAAAGCAGAACTAGAGAAACATATTGCACAGTTGAGGGTCTGGGAGAAGAAGCCAATGCACAGTGATAAAACCTGTAAAGACTCAGGCAGTATATGATGCTCTGGACAGAAGGAATCATAGCCATAACTCAACTAGAGAATGAAGTGGTGTTAGATGGAAATACTACTTGATGTGATACTCTGCCTGTGATCAGTTATTATCACATACATCCTCCCCAGACCACCACTGATGGTCACTTACAGAGTGCAATGCTGATGCCCGATGGTGAAGGAAACTGAAAAAAGTGAAAAAAAATGATGGCCAACATGTTACTTTTAGATACACTGCAAACCTGCCACCATGCACACACTCAGTCATTTTCTTCAAAGACAATCCCAAGTCTCATCAATTACAGCCACTTCATTGACTGTACACCTCAGATATATGACTGTTTTAAAAACAGACCCAGTAAAATATTCATCTGGTTTCACACAAATGCACATTATCTTTCAAGATTGTTATTCACTTCCATCCACAGACAGCCTCTGTACTCAGCAATTAAAGCCAACATTATTAACTGTATAATATACCCTAGATATCAGAATGCAATAAAATAAAATAATAATAATTGTCCACAGTAATTTTACTGACTATATACACCTCAGATATCAGAATGTAATAAAATAAAAAATAATTGGCCACAGTAATTTTAATCCTCCAACCTCCTCCATCCCCCACACACTCACCTACCCACACACACAGCTGTAACCATCAGTTAGAGTACTTGCATAACTCTATGCATTTTAGATGCTTGATTAGGATCAAATAAACGAGTAAATATATAACTAACTGCCACATGTCCCTGTGATGTATAATGTCACAACTGTCTACCAACAGGAAGAATGCAAAATGTATTTATCTGTTTTTTAATGAATACGGGCAAAAGGCCACTGGAGTAAAAAAACTAATTCAGCAATAGGTCCTGATAGGTTACATGGCTTCTTTCTGGACACTTTAACAAAGCATTTGATATTGTGCTCGACTTATTTATATCAAAAAACACTCAAAGTAGCTATTGTTCCTTTCACTCTTTTTTAATTTCTCCAAGTCATTTGGGTTTCTAATACTATGATGGGAATGGACCCCATTCATAAGTCAAAGTATGATTAAAGTTCATGAAATTAGTATTGTTTCAATCTTTAATGTCAGCCACAGTGTGCCCAGTAATGACTCTTCCTGCAATTCGTATGGGATTACATGGATTGGTAACATATCTAAATATGATTGTAGATTCTCTTTTATAAAACCCATTGTTCCAACTACTATTGGGACTGTGAGTATCTTTCTTCCACATTCCTATTGCTTCTACCTGGAGATCCTGATATTTTATGACTTTGTGTCTCTCTGTACGGAAGACACTGTAGTCACTACTTTTGTCTTCTTTTCTTGGACCACTATATCTGGTTTAGCATCTATCTTTTGAACTCTTGGTAATGGGTAATCCCATGTGATATAAACTTCATCATTTTCTATGATGCTTTGTTGCTGATGTTTCCAGTGTTTTTTAGCCAGTTCAGTACCATAATGTTTGCACAATCCCCAGTGCAACAGTCTTGTCACATTAGTATGCCTTTCAGTATACAGTCCTTCTGCCATTAGTATGTCAGAACCAGCAATGAGGTGTGCGAAAGTATCTAATTCCAACATTTGTCTGTTTCTCCCACATGTTCAATGGACTTTGTACACCAGTGTGTACGTAGCCCACTATCTTGGGCTGCCAATATTAACTTTTCATCTCTTGGTTTGAATTTGCTTCTCCTTAACCATTCCTGTGTCCATTCCTGATCAACATGAGGTTCTTCCAGAAGTTTTCTATACTTGCAACTATATTTATGCTTTTTCCACATTTCTTGCCTTCTCATCTGGTCCTTAACCTTATATTATTTCTTTTATTTTTTTGGCACATTCAGTTGCTGCCTGATTTTTATCTACTTCTGGTTTGATTTCCATTCCTGCTTGATGCCAATATGCTTCTGCTAAATTAAGCAGAGACGTCATCTTAGATTTATTCTCCTCATGTTTCAAAACTTTCACTACATTTGGGTCTTGTGAGGTCAGTAGATATGTGTGGAGTCCTACGATTACAGATCTATACATGTAATCAATTTCAAAGATGCCCACCTCTCCTTCGGAATGGGGAATATATAATCTTGGTATACACTGATTTTTATAAATCATTTGGTGAGCATGAAGCATCCTTTTTGTTTTCCTATCTAATCTAGCCAAACGGCAAGTTAGGACAGGAAGAACAAATTGGTTTATAGCTTGGATTTTGTTCCTAGATGTCAATGCTGTTTTCAGAATTAATTTAAGTCTTCTAAAGTATTCCTCACTAAGTTTTATTCACATTTGTTCATGTTTTATTGTTGATCCTTCATCAATTCCCAAATATATATACACTCTCTCTTGCTCAAGTTCTTTTATATCACATTCTTGTCCCAAACTAATGTTTTCCTGGTCTCTTGCCAGTCCTGCTTTTTATTTTTTTTTCCTGGTCCTGCAGTTTTCCTGCTTTAAAGGTTGCTTTTGCACACTTATCAAGACCAAATGACATTCTTATATCATCTGAAAAAGTTTTGACAACCTGCAGCTGTGCTTTCAGTTCCTCATCTGATAAGCTATACAGTTTTAAATCATCAACAATGAGAATATGAAAAGTCTTTACACTTTGTTGTTTTTAGGAGCCAAATTGTAGCCATGGGGTAAGTTGTTAAGTAAACAGCTTAACGAGTTAATGGCAAGGCAAAACAGCAACAGTGACAGAGAGTCACCCTGGAATATACCCCTTTGAATTTTTATCCCTGGGATAATAATCTGTCCTTTATCATGGCTTAATTGCAAAGTGGTCTGCCACTGTTTCATGGTCACTGTAATGTAGTCGATCAGTGTAGGGTGTATCTTATCCATTTTAAGCACTCTTATCCATGAATGTGGGATACTAAATGCTTTTTTATAGTCAGTCCATGCCATACTTAAATTCTTCCCCTTTTCACAGTTCTCCAGTATGACTTTAACAACAAATGATCCTTTGTTACATATGACTTTCTTGTATTGCCCTTTTTTTCTACTGCCATAATTGAGTTTTCTTCTAAATGACTATAAACTCTGTTGGCATCAATTCCCATGTATAGTTTATACATCCTTGGAAGGCAAGTTATTAGTCTATAATTTTTAGGGTAGGTTGCAGGTTCACTCTTAAGAAGGAGCATTGTTTTGCCTGTTGTTAGCCAGCTTGGTGTCTGTTTGGGGTGCGCATATAAATAGTTCTTACTTCTGGCTAAATCCTTGTGCAAAGATGTTAATACTTTTAACCAAAGGTTAGGTACTGCATCTGGGCCTGGAGTTTTCCAATTAGAGGCTTTTCTTAACTTTGTCTCAATCTCTCTGGCTGTTACTTCATCCCATTTCATATCCATCCTGTACATTTAAAGTTCTTATTCTTTCTTTTACTTCTTCTATCCATTTAACATCTTTGTTATGTTCCACAGGATCTTCATAGATACTTCTCCAAAATGTATCTACTTCCTCCTTTTTTGACGGTCTTTCAATTCCTTTTACCTTATTTCCCAATTCTCTATAAAACTTTTTTTGTATCAGCAATAAATTGCTTATTTTGTACTTTTCCTTTATACTTATCTGTGTATCTTCTAAGTTTTTCTACTTGTGCTGACATTTTTAGTTTGTTATTTGCAACAGTGCATGATAGATCTTGGGCTGTTCTAATACTGTACATTGCTTTAATCATGTCTATCTTGCTTTGTATTTTTCTTGATCTATTCCCTCCTCTATAGTCTTCTAAGAGTGATACTTATTGCCTTAATTGCTTTATAGTTTTCTATATTCAGTACTTCCATAATGGTATTTGATTTCTCCCCTTTCTTTCCCTTACTACCCTGTGTTCTTGTGGTAGACTTATCTGTTACTAATTTAGCTGCACAATAATAGATCCTGCTTACTTCGGTTATATCGCATGGATCTCTGTGGACAGTACTAATTACTGTATGCATTTGTTTTATCAGACTTCTGACTTTTTGGGTTTGCTCCTTCTGTGAGGAAAAAGCAATTATGATATTAGTGCCCACAATAAATACTTGTACCACTGTGGACAACTATCGCCTTTACCAGTAATACTGGTAAGTGTTTTGAAAGAATACAAATTCCAATGTTACCTAGTGAACCCTCCCTCCAAAAGAAAAAGAGTAAATATCAACCAACACGGCTTTATGGAAGAATGCTGTTGACTGATTAATCTTGTTAACTTCTACTTGAATTTGTTAGATACTTTGGAATTGGGATTGTCTGCAGATGTTACACACTTAGACCTGTCTAGAGTATTCTAATCAGAGATAATAAAAACAATGCAAACCTTAAAAGTTAAGAGTTTTATTATTAGGTGGGTATCAAACTGGTTACAGGATACCGTTTGCAGGCTGAGCATTAGGAATACCTGCTATGAACCTAAGATGGTGAATGTAGGTGTTTCCAGCAGTTGGTCCTAAGACTAATATTGTACAGTATTTACATCTGAGTTTCTGACTGATGTGTGTGTGTGTGTGTGTGTGTGTGTGTGTGTGTGTGTGTGTGTGTGTGTGTGTGTGTGTGTGTGTATATATATATATATATATATATATATATATATACACATATATATATATATACACACACACACACACACACACACACACACACACACACACACACACACACACACACACACACACACACACAAAGAGCAAGAGAAAGTTTGCTGAAGTCTCCAAGATGTGGTCTATTGCAATTAATATTTGTGATCAGGCTGCTGTGCAAAAGTGTGTGGATTCTCTACACAGCTGGTCTCAGTTGAAAGGTCTGTTGTATAACACAAAAAAATGCAAGGTGCCACACTTTAGTTACCTGTATGCCCTAAACAATAGGCTTTTACTAAAGGACAGCAAGATCAGAGATCTGGAGATAGTTATTGACATTTGGGTATTGTATGGGGGTCTATATTATAACATCAAAGTTCTTAAACATCGAATGTTATAATATCGAACCCCAAACACCGAAATCTGAAAACATCGAACAGTCAGAATAGCGAATTTTTTCCCAGGGAAAAAAATTGCTATTCCAAGAAACATGCACACAACACAAACACACACAAAAAACAGCAATTCACACATATACACTTAAAATCCTACACCTAAACCTAAACTAAACTTTACATACACTACTAGCTATCCACTTACCTTAACCTAACCCTAACCCTAAGGTCCGTCACTATCGCACACTCACCTCACCCGCGCACTAACCTTAACTCTCCTAACCCTCCCCTAACCCTAACCTACACACAACCGCACACTTACCTGACGCGCCCCCTAACCTACATACAATCGCACACTTACCTGAACCCGACCCGTACCGTTCCAACATATCGAACGCTGATAACAGCGAAGCCACAGTAACGGCCCACCAAATTCTTTCCCTGGGAAAGAATTCGGTATCCTGCACCTTCGCTGTTTTCAGCGTTCGACATTACGGTTTCGATATTATAACATTCATTGTTCATAAAATTCGATGTTATAATATAGACCCTTGTATGGTTAGATCTTAAATGTAATTAATTGCAAATATTCTATGATAAATGCCATATGAAGCTGTATTGGAAGTAGGGATGAGAAGTATTTAATTACTGTATGTAAAACTATGATTTATTAATGATGGATAAAACTATGATAACACCATACAAGTAATCCTGCACTAGAAGATACATGTACAATATCGGACAAAGCCACAAGTTAGAAAGAAGTCAGAGGACATCTTAGCTATAGAGCAAGGCTTGTTAAGTCTCCTCTGTTCTCAACAGGCTATAGGCCAGTTAGAGGTGATGTGATTTCAATCTACAAATGTTTTCCAAATGATGCAATTCCATCATTGTTTAGGATGGAATTTTTACAGCATTCCTTATTTACTGGGAATAACCATGAAACAGTGGCCCTACAAACTTCTAATATAAGCTTAAAAGGAAATTCTTCCCATTGTAGTTCTGGGAAGCTATGGAATTTGTTACCATTAAATATTAGGAAGACACAGAATTTAGTTAGTTTGGAGAAGCAGCTATATGACTGGTTTTAGAATAAGATGTATACTCCACACCTGCATGGTAGCTGTCCTTTTATAAGGTGTATACTCCACACCTGCATGATAGCTGACCTTTTATAAGGTGTATTGGTGCTGTGGTAGCGTTGTCAACTCACAGCAAGATGTTGTCCCGTTCGATTCTCAGCGAGAGCGTCTTCTGTGTGGAGGCATATGTGAATGGGCGTGCCTTTGTTGAAGGTTGTATGTCAGGGCTGGTAACTCGGCACGTAAAAATCCACTACCAAACATTAGCGGACCGGAGTTCCGCTGTGGCGACCCCTAACCGGGATAAGCCGAAAGACACAACAACAACAACAACAACAACTCCACACCTGCACAATAGCTGACCTTTTAATAACCTCTAGTCAGGTTCTAAGTCTGAGTCCCAACTACACTGAACAAAGAATATTGAACTTTGATTACCAAGTCTGGCAAACATGGCCTTCATCTTTAAAATGAGTGCAGAAGAACTTAGTTTCCTAATCTATTACAGTAATTGCTGGTGCCAAGTTATTCTTCATTGTTCCGTGTAAATGCATCAGTAGCAAATTCTTGCCTTGACTGATATGGAATGATATATGAACCTTTTAACAGTATCCACTACCCTCCTGACAGCATATTTCACAGTTAATGCTGTGTAGTATTAAGTCTTATGTTATGCAAGGGCTAGGAAGATGGCTTGAAAATCATACATTCATTCATTGTCAGGTTTGGCAATAAATCACCCAAAGCAATTGCAGTATCATGTGATGTTCTCCAGTGGTCTATTTTGTTTATTCTGTTGAAACTGACTCTTCCCATGAAGGTATCTGCCATCTGTTGTAAGTCTGTGGTTGATTAAAAGTTGTTCTTCCTCTACTTAACATCAATAATCAGCTTATTACAATCACATTTAGCTCAGCTGGCAGTACGGACAAACTGTACCTATGCGGAGATTAACATCTGGAAGTGTGGCTTTCTTCCCTCGAAAATGAAGAAACATAATCCACATGCCTTAAATGGAAAAACTATTATCAAGGTTGTAAGGAACTGGAAATCATAACTATTATGGACTTTCCTTCTGATGCACATGCATAGCACATATACAAAAGGCCTTTGGGATTATGAGACTGATTTTGCATATAGTCACTTCCAGGACCACAAGCAGAACTTTACAGGAAATATTTGTTCTGTTAGGACCTTATCTTATGACAAAAGGCTAAAGGCATCATAACTTTATTCAGTTCACTACAGACTTCTGAGAGATGACATTAAAGGTGATCTGGGGCATAGACAGTGTGATAAGGGCTTCAGCCTTAAATCTGAATTTTGTTAACCACAACCTAAATACTTCAAGTAATGTTCTACCTTTGTATATTACTGGTTTTAGCTTGGGTTGTGGAAGAAAAGGGTTAGCAGATCAAAATAAATATTGAGAATGCTCCAACACTTATTAAAATAGATTATTCTATATAAAGGTAGCCAAGAGCCAAGATACAGAACTGTCTCCTAAAAGGAGAAAGGGAGTTAACTTCATTGTACTTTGTTGAGGCTGTAAAACAATCACTCCTAAAACCTCCCAAAAATAATGTTAAGTCTCAGCAAAAATTAGGCGACCTGTCCAGTTCATGCATGCCTCCCATAAAAAGTCACTCTATGCAAAAACACTGCAAATCTATCACTTCGAATCACAGCTGTAATAGAAACATTTTAGACACGAGCATCTCTATTGTCAGGCACACTGACGTATCACTCATAAGGTTGGACAATGACATGATTGCAGCGAGTTGTCTTTAGGTTGCCAGGACCTCTGATATTACAAGGGGTGACCATCATGCTTGTCAAATATAACTATGATATCCTAGTGGTACATGTGGGAATGAGCATCCTGAAACATAAAACCTTGAGAAATATGCAGAGGGACATGCCCAAACTTTTCTTGCATCTTGAAATACAGGTAAGACATTAGTATTGACTGCAATCTTTCCTTCACCTCAAAAAATGCCTAGACAGAAAAAAAAGATAATCCGCTTCAATAAATTGATAACATAGCTGATGTAATTCCAGGTAGATTCATTATTTGTCAGCATGGGGAGAGCTGCTCAAAAGTCTACCTTGATTCACTATATTTTCCTTGCACCTCTCATTTCAAGGTTTCAGCTCACTGGCTAAAGCCTTTGCTGTCTATTCAGTGCCTTTTTAGACAGATTCTGGTTGATGGACATTACAATGTACTAACATATCAGTCCCAAACTCAGATCACATTAAGGTGACTCTTCCCAATGCCAGAAGTCTAAACAATGAATTGCCTGATCTTGAGGCACTCCTGCATTTGGGAAGCATCCTTGTCTTTGTAGTTATTAAAACATGATTTAAATGTGAAGGGAGCACTCCCTCTGTACTTGTGTTTTGCACTTTTTATGTCTACAGACGCAGACCTATAGATCACTCCAGACAGGATTATTTTAATAACTAATAGCTTATTACAGAAAAACCTTTTCCCTTGATGATTACATAAGATTCCTCAGTATTCTTAATAATTCCCTTTTACAAAATCTCTTATTTTGGGTGACTTTAACTACTCTTCAATAAACCAAGACACTTGTACTCTCAACTCAGGATATGCCTAAAAATCCCTGGACTTAAAAAACAAAAATTCCCTTCAGTAATTGGTAAGCAATTCTATTGATTCTTCAAAATATGGCCACATCTTGCACCACAACTCTAGTATCTCATTTCCTAGTGAAGTCTGACCACAAATGTATGACCACCTTCTTTAAACTCCCAACAGTCCCTATAGCAAACCCCACTGAATTTAAGGACTGCAAATATGGCAGCCTCAGCCAACTCTGTGACAAAAATATCAAAATTTACTTATGACCTCAATACAGCAGCAAGCTTCAACAACGAATTCTACAACCATTTAGAAAAAAACAGAGATAGCAGTCCCTATCAGAACTAAATATCATGGGAAGTTCAACCACAAAATACCCTGGTTTGACACTGCCAAAAATAAACTATACAATAAACGAAAGAATTTCCTTTAGCAGATCTACTACCCTTCTTCTCAAAGATAATATCAAGAACATTAAAAAAATGATAAACACTATTAGGACCACTAATGGAGCTCATGAACTTAGGCTAGCTTCTTAAGTCAAAGGTAACTAGAAACTCTTTTTAGCTATGCTAGAAAACTATAAAAAAAATACCTGACATTGCTCAGACTTTATTCTAATGAGGTAATCACTCCCTTATACTTAACAATTGATCATGTCAATTATCAAATACAATGCCTCCTTTGGGCCATGTCTCACTAAATATATCAAACAGTTAGGCTCAAAGGGTCCTAACCAAAAAGATCAAAGATCTCAAGTTTCTATGCTAGTCCAGCATCTCCATCAGTACTAGAACCAGGGACCTAAATCTTCACAGCAGATAAAAACACAGTAGGGAGACAGGTTACTAACCGAGCACCTCCCAAATTCTAGGAATAGACTTCCGCTACATGTTAAGCACTGAAACTCACTATCCTCCTTTAAGTATAAACTAGATGACTAGGTGGATACTCAAATTTATTACAAGATTAATCGGTTCTGACCCTCCTAGAGAAAAAAGGTGCGGCCAAAAGTAGGGTACTGATGAGAAATGAATGGTCATAAGATTCAGTGGCCTTGGAGTACTTAAGAATCTATGACAATCATTAGTGTGGTTCCAGTATTCAGCATTTAAGCATTTAATTCTGAACATTATTTTATGGTTTACAGTCTTCCCTATTTGATAATCTGCATTAGCATAAAGATGTGAAGTATGTGAAAGTACTGTTTTGACCTCTTTTGTCATTGACATACAGATGTTGATTATTGTTTCAAAATGTGCATCTCTCTCTTCAACCAATGAATTACTTATAGAAAACAGCATACTCAGAAAACATATAATCTACATGGATGTGTTTAATGGTGTAGTGCATAGGTTTGTAACAGCAAAATCATTCTCTATAAACGTGAAAGCACTTTTGCTAATAGCTTTCTTAAAATAGCTATAACTAGCTTAGGATGAGAGTGTTCAAACAATGTTTCTGCTTTGCACATATCAACAAAGCAGTTTGCAAGAAAAAAGAAACACAGGGTTTTTTTGTCTGTGCAAAGGTTCATTCTGTAGTAATCAATGTCCTTGAACCATATGTACTTGCTCACCCTAGTCCATTTTAGAAGTATCTGCCTACCTATAAATGCAGTCCTTCACTAGAATAATAGATTAAAAGTATTGGATCTGACTTGGTAACACTGACCTCTTAATTAGTAACCTGCAGTACAACAGGTAAAACCTTTTCCGCTACTGCCTTATTTACATATTTTTAGAGATTTAACCTTATTAAACATGCTAGTGGATTGGTCCATAGATGTTTTTCAGATATGATATGAGCCATTTGGCAATGGCATTTGGAATAATATATAGTTAATGGAAATGCTACATATACATTTAGGATATAAATACTCAAATGTATCATACGGAGTATGATGAATTTAATACAACATTTGATTGCTGAAAGATAGTTGAAGAATATAAAAATATTTAATTTCAATATAAAAAGTACAATATTTCTGGATTTTTATCCCTTGCCTTAAAAGCATATGCATTTATTTTCTTCTCTCAAATTGGCTGGTATATTTTTCCTAATTGTTTCTTTGATAAAGTCAGGGTAAATGAATTAGCATGCAGTTCCTGAAGTAAAAGAGGTCTGTAACTGTCACACATGCTTTTTATGTGTTGGTTATAATCCTCCATTTTTTTTTTTCTGAGAGTATCACTAATATTAGGAGGGCTAGATCAAAGCAAATGAAATTCAGGAGTGTCCCAAAAAATCAGGGCAGTTGAGAGGTATGGTAACTTTTAATATACCTTTGGAAAGGTAGTTGCAAGTCAATGCAGTCTCTCACTACCGTGTCATTATTTACATATTTGCAAACTTCAGCTAGTAATGTCAGTTCAGTTGCATACTGCAAAAATAGCAAATTTCTCTCCTGTATTTGAAATGAAATATGTATCTTGAAAATATTGTGTTTATCTTTGGAATGATATAGTGTTCAAAATTGGTAAAATAAACAGAAAGTGTATTTGCATCATGATGTTGGAGAGATACTTTTTGCTTCCTTTCCGCACTGTTCAGAAAAAAAATTATCTGCATTTCTATTCTTCACTCACGAAACACAGAAGTCCTGCAAGCATGAGTTCTTCATGTTGTCTCAGTTTTTTTTCCATCTAGGGGGCAGTTTGACAAATGGGAATAGAACAACAGCCGAATCCCATTGTGAATAACAAAATCTCTTGCTTCTGCTATTCTCATAGTTGGACAATGTAGTCAAGTGCCCAGCACAAGGGAGTTTGTCAGAGTTCAGCTTTTCTTTTATCATCTCTTTAATTGCTCAAAGACCCCAGGTTGTAGCAATATTCCCTCTGAGAATATGTTGAATTTATATCATAAATCAGCATGTTCTCTGTGTGGCAGACATGCATTCTTGTAATGATGCACTCCTCTTGGCTTTTTCCTATGGCCTCTTTTATTCTGCTATAAGCATCATGTTCCTTGCAATGCACTATCTTGCCAAGGAAGTCCAGTACACATTCAAGTATGTTTCTGTACATTCACTAAATCAGATAATACATCATATAGTTGTGTGCATCAAGGGTGATTACACTTGTCTGCACATTCCCTGGGTTATGCACAGCCTGATACATATCTGCTTCTGCATAATGTAATGTCCGCTGTCCATGTGATCCCCATGTTCCAACCAGGTGATACTGCACCGAACATGCTTTACTTCCTTCTTTACAATAGAATGAGCTGCTTCTCTTTTCACCACCTCTGCCATTCATTAAAACAACATCGCATTTTGTTCAGCCATGCCTTCAGCTACCTTAGTGGACAAAGGTGATACCCACATGCACGGAATACATCATTAGTTCATACGATAACTCGTTAACTAGCTTTTACAAAATGTATCTTGCTAACAGTACTATGAAGTCATTCCAAATGGCTGCAGGGTAACAATCTTTAAATTTGTTCATCAAACTTCCTTTGACAAAACCTCATTACCAACCTCTGAATAGCCCTCTGCCAAATGTAAATGTTTGGAGCAGCACACTACTCTTTCTGATGATTTACTGATCTTTTGTTTGTCCTGGTACATTCTGTGACATTTCTTTTTTGGGTTAACATCTTCACTACTGCAATTATTGGGACAAAGCCACTATTATGTTTCTATATAGCTAAGCTAAAATTAAATGCAAATTGTGATTAGGATCTATGGATTTAGTTTCACATTTGGTAACAGAGTATGTAAACTGGTTACAGGAAACATTTTCAGCATTTTCAGAAACAGACAGGGCCAGCAGGCAACATATATGCAAAACAGATGATTTATATCAGCTGAAGATCAAATATTTAACAAAAAAGCATAACAATGTATACATGCTATGTACATTCATCCAAGCACACTTAGGAGTTGCAACGGATTCATATAATGACCCTGTGTACAGCTACCACCATCAATGGAGTTTACTTGTGGGAGGGCAGAAGTAGATTGCTAGACCTTTCTTATGTATCACACACATCCATACATGCATACATACATACCCACACACAGAAACACACACACAACATACATACATACAGACATAGATTAGAAGCCACCAACCCACCTACCACATGCCTTTGGAACGTGGGAGGAAACCAGGCTACCTGGTTAATGCACACAATAATGCAGGAAGGATATGCAGATCCTAAACAGAAGGCCCACTAGATCATTGTGTGATTTCCTACTGGCAGACTAGTTTAAAACTGTTTAATTTCACCTGTATATAAACCTTAATTTTATCCCTAGACACCAGTCAGTGAAACCCTCCCAGGTTCCCCTGCTACTCTGCGGGCAACATAGCTGTGCACTTTTGCAACTCAGGTGAGCACTGAGCAGGATCTCCCCACTTTTCATCCATGATCTTCTAAGGAATAAGTCCCCTTTGTTAATCCTGTAGCAATAGCTGATCATGGTTTCCCAACATTTGTCCAGCCAGCCTGATTGACACAGGCATCCTGAGGCAATGCAACAATTGCCTCATGTATACTGACAAACACTTGGCCCTAAAGCAAACAAATACAGTATGTAAGAGATGTAACTGTACCATGAAATTAGAATCAGTTCTCTCACATAATAAACAAGGCATCAAACAGGTTGTCACCACACACACCTCTCCACTCACACAAGATAAGGTCAAGACACACAAGCTCACATATATGGAGGTCCTCAGTAAGAGCCTACCAGAAGACCAGAGACCTCCCAAGTGCAAGAAACCTACACATACTAGTACATGAACAAAATCCACCACTACACATACAACACACATATCAATGTCTCAACAATTATGCCCCTAAGGCAAAACACCTCAAAATCTAATGTCCTATTCAAAGGTGACTCAATAGTGAGACACACAAATGTCCTCCAACCAGGCTGAACAAGAAAAAGGTCATGGTCAGCTGCCTATAAAGTGTCAGGATCCATCAAATCACACACACCCAAGTAACGCACCAACAATTACCATTATGACTCTGTTATAGTATGTGTTGGAGTGAATGACTTGAGAAGTACCTCTCTGGAGTATATGAAGACAGACATGACTGAACTTTAAGATGATGTGTCCTAAGCATGTATGTCCCTAGCCATAGACAGCAATCTACCTTCATTTAGGATGATTACACAATACAGACATAAAATGACTAATTTCAATAATTGGCTTAGCTTCTGGTATCATTCAGGAGGATCCAGTATCTGATAGCCTGGGAAGACATGGTCAAACAACCAAGATGCCTTGCCAGAGATGGCCTTCACCTGTCTCCTCAACGCTTTAGGATACTGGAAAAGATGCTTGCTTCCCCCTAGTGCCTTTTTTAGGCATAGTCAAAACTACAAAACTTCCAACATAAAGAAAGTCACTAGACACAAGCTCAAGGTCATGCTGCTTAGAAGCTTAAACAGTAAACTGCATGGGTCTACTTCACTCAACCAAATTTTTCAAAAAAATGAGATGAGAAAATGAGTGGATGGGAGATCGTAGGTTTACCCCGGGTATCACTTCTGTGTCACTGTTAGACAGAGGCACAGTATACTAACCTCGAAAAAGGGCATAGCAAAATAAATTTAAAATGGGTGGCGAAAGCCAAACACATTCTGGCTAGGCTTATAAATGCCCTAGGGCAGATAGCCTAGTATGAACCTATGAACCTATAAAAGGGAAATCACACAATATCAAACCTTTAAATTGCCAAAATTAAGAACAACAAAACACCAGCTGCTCCAAGTCAACACAAACATCTACCTTTTGTTGCATTTTTGCAGGGGCAAGCCTCCCTGCACCCTCACACCCACTGCAAATTATATACTAACTCTGACATCACACTACTGTGAGGAAAATGGTACATTTCCCAATCCTCACTGTACCGTGATCTTCATTCAGAAGCCGTAAGTGATGTGTGACAAGGGCAGCTGATGTTTCATTGATCTGAATTTTAGCAACGTAAAGGATCAGTGTTGTGCGATTTTGCTCTTCTCATCTCGATCTTTTGATTTTCTGTTACATGAAAACTAAGTAGAGTGAAATAGATTCGACTGCACTCCCTGGAAACACTGCTCATCTTTGAAGATGCTAATGTCTCTGCAGTCACTGAGACTTGGTTCAAGGTCACAGAGAGCACCCCAAATGTACAAGGCTACAATGTCTTTCACATGTTCAGACCTCTAAATGAGCACAAAAGAGCCAAAGGTGGAGGTGTATCCATCTTCATTAAATCCAAATACACCTCGAGACTGGTAAAACAGTGCAACTTCCTTGAGCTACTCCAGCTCCAAATAACTATTGGCAAAAAACCCTACCAAATAATGGCTAGCTACAGGTCCCCCACGATGAACCAGAAGAAGCACACCACCTACTTGGACTTGCTACAGTCTCTCAGTATACAGCCAAAGACCTTGTTTATGAGAGATTTCAACTATCCTTCCATCGACTGGATGACTTACGTGAGCACAAACATGATCACTCTGAGGTTCCTGGATTTTGTTAATTCAAATACCCTGGAACACTTCGTCTGCACCCCTATGAGGGGCTGAAATGTCCAAGACCAAGTGCTCACCAACATGTGGAGTCACTGCACTATCCCCTGTGTGCTGCCCTCCCTGGTAAGTTCAGAACATAAATCAGTCTCATTTGAAGTAAAGATCAAATCTGATACCCCCACAGGAGCAAAAAAAAAACTGAAATATTTCTCTAAAGCAAACTATAACCTACTAATCTCATCAAGGTGGCACTGATATACAGACTGTATTTTTATAACATATATCATAGACAGAAATAAGTCAAAAATAAAAAAAAGGTAGCTGGGTGAACAAGACCCAGGATAAAAAAGTGCCCAATCCTGGTAGGCACACTGGTGCCAGGACTGGAAAAAAATGGCAGTGTAGAATTCGTAAAATACGGAAACATTCCTAAAATAGGGCCAGGCCCAGGGGAGGATAGCCCCCTGCTGTAGAAGTAGCATTCCACAAAAGCTGATTGGCCAAAGAAGAGCCATAAAGACAATAGAGTGGACTACTGAGGATAAGAAAGAAATAATGTATTTTTACTAATATATAAAAAGCCCAAAATTTCCAGACACAAGATTTACAAAACAAGAGAGAAATTAGAGGAAAGAAAAATACTTCCACAGGAAAAAACTGTCAGAAGCTTCAAAAATTTGTGTTCATTAATACAACAGCTTTTTGAAAAACAGTACATAGATCAATAAACTTTGATCTGTTTGGAAAAGGAAGTATCTGAGGAAGTGTGAAAATATAGACAACAAAACCTAGAGATATTTAAAAAATATAAAAAGAAATGTGGACATGGGATGAAAGAGAGATTTGATATGGTGCAATATTTATGCAAAGGTGAAAGCCAAGTTACTAATATAGAGAAGGCTGCCCTAACGATATTCTCAGAGAAATGCAGGAAAAGGCATCCAGATATGGAGAATTTCACAATAAAAAAATTAATATCACAAAGATGGAATGTGGAAAGGAAGATTAGTAAGAAGTTGAAGTTATGGAGTGCCTGTGAAATTAACAATTTAATGTAGAATGTCCAACACAGACTATATCACAGCATGATAGTATATGGTGTGATATTTATGCAAAGGAAAAAGCAAAATTAACCAATACAAAAAGAGCAGCACCAAAGATATTTGAAAAGAAATACAGGCAAAGGAATCCGGATATGGAAAACTTTGCAATACAAAAAATAAGAAGACTAAGAGGAAAAGTAGAAAAAGAGATTAGTACTGGAGAAGTCAAAGAAATAGAAACTGAGATTATGGAGCACTTGCAAAGTGAAGGATTCAGTGTAGAAAATCTAATACAGAAAGCACCACAACAGGATAAAGCAATGGATATCCAAATTAAGGGGAAACTAGTGGAACAGGAAGCAATTGGTCAGGTGCCATATCAAGACATTTTGAAGCCTTCCACAGGAAACCAGCATAAACATTCACTTAAAGCTAAACAGCAAGGAAAGGAACAGGAAACTGTGGAAACTCTGCTGCAATCAATACTGAGAAGTGATAAGCCAGTGAGTTCCCATATGACAGAACAACAGATGACACAGGATGAAATTGAAGAGAATGTGCCACAGGAAGATGGTATAGAACCTTTATAGAATGCCCGAAGGAAACGGAAAACAAGGGATATGCCCTCAGTTTGGAAGAAAATGAGCTAAGAGAAGAGTTGCTTGATTTAATGGACATGAATAGATATATTAAAATCAATGAGAGAAATAGACTGCAGAAGGTCAATAAAAAACAAAAAAGTAAGAAGTCTGATACAACAAATGAATGCAGTAATTAGGACTGTCCATAGAGATCCATGTGATATAATAGAAGTAAACAGGATATATTACTGTGCTGCTGAATTAATAACTGATAAAGTTCTACCACAAGATCACAAGCTAGTGAGGGAAAGGAAGGGGAGAAATCGAATACCATCATGGAAGTATTGAACAGGGAAAACTATAAAGCAATTAAGACAAGAAGTGTCACTGTTAAAAAATTATAGGAGAGGGAATAGATCAACAAAAATACTAAGAAAGATAGATATGATTAAAGCAATGCACAGTATTAGAACAGACCAGGATCTATCATGCACTATCGCAAATAACAATCTAAACATTTCAGCAGAGGTGGAAAAACTTAGAAGATACACAGATAACACAGATAAATATAAGTACAAACTAAGTAATTTATTGATGAGCCAAAAAAGTTTTATTGAGAATTGGGAAATAAGGTAAAAGGTACTGAAAGACCACCAAAAAACGAGGAAGTAGATACATTTTGGAGAAGTATCTATGAAGATCCTGTGGAACATAACAAAGATGCTAAATGGATAGAAGAAGTAAAAGAAAGAATAAAAAGTGTAAAGGTACAGGATATGAAATGGGATGAAGTAACAGTCAGAGAGATTGAAACAAAGTTAAGACAAGTAAAATGCATAAAAATATACTCTGAGGAACTGTCAGAGATTGCTCTGTGGTAGACAAAAGAACTATAGAGAAAATCCAAGAGCTAATCACCATGGAACATGAAATGCCAACAGATTAAACACTTTATAAATTCCGTTAAAAGCAATAAAAGGAGCTTTACATCTGACGAGTGCTTTCGGCTATTCAGCCTTCTTCGGATCAGATAAAAAGTAGCTCCTTGTTTTCAGATTAAGAACAAATATTCACCAATCAGATATTCAGATTCAGGAGTCTCCCTCAATTCCATCCAATGAGCTTGCTATAGAGACACACCTTCATATTTAGACAATCAGAATTAAAAGTGAACGAGCCGATATCCAGCTTGGTCTGAGTACTGTTTAATAATTAAAGTCAATTTAAAGAACATAAACACAGATAAAGCAGTTTGTTTAAAAAACTAGAAAAGTTCTTTCTCATAAGATCTTCCCTTATTATCAAGCAAAAGGCCTTTATTTGACAAAGACAGAATGCCTATTTTGTATAACTCATAGGAAATTACTTCAATCTTTCATCATATTAGGAAATGAAGACTAGACTTGAATATCTTATTCTCTCTTTTACATATTGGTATATTTATTGTAGCAAAAGTGACTCTTGTTCTTTCTTCAAAAATAATATTTCTTCTTGTTCTTCCTGGTTTATTATCTTGTTTACAATAAGACCAGTTACCGACTACTTGGACACCTATTTTTAAAAGTCACTTTTGCTACAATAAGATATTCACGTCTAGTCATCATTTCCTGATATGATGAAAGGTTGAAGTAATGTCCTATGAGTTATATGAAACAGGCATTCTGTCTTGGTCAAATAAAGGCCTTTTTCTTGATAATAAGGGAAGATCTTATGAGAAAAAACTTTTCTAATTTCTTAAACAAACTACTTTATCTGTGTTGATATTCTTTAGAAGGATTTTAATTATTAAACAGTACTTGGACTAAGCTGGGTATCGGCTCGTTCACTTTTAATTCTGATTGCCTAAATATGAAGGTGCGTCTCTATAGTAAGCTCATTGGAAGTAATTGAGGGAGTCTCCTGAATTTGAATTCTGATTGGTGAATATTTGTTCTTAGTCTGAAAAAAGGGAGCTACTTTTTATCTGATCTGAAGAAGGCTGAATAGACGAAAGCGCTCGTCAAACATAAAGTTCCTTTTATTGCTTTTAATGGAATTAATAAAGTGTTTTATCTGTTGGCATTTCATGTTCCATGGTGGTTAGGTCTTGGATTTTTTCTAAAGTTAAGACTCTTACTAGAAAACCCCAGGCCCAGATGCAGTACCTAACTTTTGGTTAAAAGTATTAACATTTTGCACGAGGATTTAGCCATAAGTAAGAACTATTTATACACCCTGAACAGACACTACACTGGCTAACAACAGGCAAAACATTGCTCTTACTTAAGAGTGAACTTGCAAGCTACCCTAAAAATTATAGACCAATAACATACCTTCCAATGATGTATAAACTATACATGGGGAGTTGACGCTGATGGTTTATAGTCATTTAGAAGAAAACTGAATTATGGCAGTAGAACAAAAGGACAATAAAAGAAAGTCATATGGAACAAAGGATCATTTGTTATTAAATAAAGTTATAGTGGAGAACTGTAAAAAGGCAAAGAATCTAAGTATGGAATGGATAGACTACAAAAAGCATTTGATAGTATCACACATCATGGATAAAAAAAGAGTGCCTACAAACACATAAGATACACCCTACACTGACTGACTACATTACAGTAACCATGAAACAATGGCAAACCACTTTGCAATTAAGCCATGATAAAGAACAGATTATTATCCCAGGGGTAAATATTCAAAGGGGGATATTCCAGGGTGACTCACCATTGCTGTTCTGCCTTGCCATTAACCCATTCAGCTGTTTACTTAATAGCTTAGGCCATGGCTACAATTTGGCTACTAGAAAACAACAAAGTCTAATGACCTCTCATCTTCTCTTTGTCAATGATTTAAAACTGTATAGCTCATCAGATGAGGAATTGAAAGCACAGCTGCAGGTTGTCAAAACTTTTCCAGATGATATTTGAATGTCATTTGGTCTTGATAAATGTGCAAAAGCAGCCTTTAAAGCAGGAAAACTGCAGCACCAAGAAAACATCAGTTTGGGACAAGAATGTGATATAAAAGAACTCAAGCAAGAGGAAGCGTAAAAATACTTAGGAATTGATGAAGGATCAGCAATAAAACATGAACTAATGCGAAAAACAATCAGTAAGGAGTACTTCAGAAGACTTAAATTAACCCTGAGAACAGCATTGACATCTAGGAACAAGATCCAAGCTATAAACCAATTTCCTCTTCCTGTCCTACCTTACAGTTTTGGAGTGACTGGCCCCAAAAAGTGTTAGATAGATTAGATATTAAAACAAGAAGGTTGCTGCATGCTCACCAAATGATTTATAAAAATCAGTGTATACCAAGATTATATATTCCTCATTCAGAAGGAGGGATGGGCCTCCTTGAAATTTATTATATGTATAGATCTGCAATCGTGGGACTCCACATATATCTATGGACCTCACAAGATTCAAATGTAATGAAAGTTTTCAAAGATGAGGAGAATAAATCTAAGATGACCTCTCTGCTTAATTTAGCAGAAGCATATCGACATGAAGCAGGAATGGAAATCAAACCAGAAGTAGGTAAAAAACAGGCAGCAAATGAATGTGCCAAAAAATAAAAGGAAAGAATATAAGGTGAAGGACCAGATGGGAAGGCAAGAAATGTGGAAAAGGCATAAATATAGTTGCAAGTATAAAAAACTTCTGTTGATCAGGAATGAACACAAGAATGGTTAAATAAAGGTGAATTCAAACCAAGAAATGAAAGGTTAATATTGGGAAGCCCAAGATAGTGGGCTGCATACACGATGGTTTACAAAGTCCATTGAACATGTGGGAGAAACAGACAAATGTAGGCTCTATAAAACCAAATCGGAAACAGTCACACACCTAGTTGCTGCTTGTGACACACTAATGGCAGAAGGACTGTATACTGAAAGGCTGTATACTGACTGTATACTGAAAGGCATAATAATGAGGCGAAACTGTTGCACTGGGGATTGTGCAAACATTATGGTATTGAAGTGGCTGAAAAACAATGGAAACGAGCCACAAAGCATCATAGAAAATGATGAAGTTTACATCATATGGGATCACCCATTATGAACAGTTCAAAAGATAGATGCTAGAAAACTGGATATCATGGTCCCAGAAAAGAAGACAAAAGTAGCATTGATCACTGGAATCACCACAACCAGTGACTACACTGTCTTGTATACAGAGAGATGCAAAGTCATAAAATACCAGGATCTGCAGGCAAAAATTAGATCAATGTGGAAGAAAGATACCCAGACAGTTCCAATAGTAGTAGGAGCAACGGGTCTTATAAAAAAGAATCTGCGATTGTATTTAGATATGTTAACAATCCATGTAACCTCATACAAATTACAGAAGGAGTCATTACTAGGCATATTGCGAGTGCTGCAAAGAGCACTTTTGGCTGACATCAAGGATTGAAACAATACTAATTTCATGAACTTTAATCGTACTTTGAGTTAGGAATGGGGTCCATTCCCATCAGGGCATTAGAAACCCAAAAGATTTGGAGAATAAAAAGTGAAAGACCTAATGTCCTTATCAACAAGGACACATGTGACCTTCAAACTCTTGACCCAACCCAGCTTGTTTTGTCAAGGGTAGATCTTGTTTATTAAACCTGGTGAACTTCTTTGGGAATGTCATCAAAGTCCTGGATGAGGGGAAAGAAGTACATACTCCCTATCTTGATTTAGCCAAGGCTTTTGACACAATCCCCCAGTCAGGGATCATTGAGAAACGCTTCCAGCTGGCAATTAATCCATATATTACTAGACAGATCTTGAGTATGACCCACTCTGGGTACAGTGCCAGGAGTGGAGTTTGACTGGGGTGGTACATCTGTCAAAGTGTAATGCAGGTGTCCTAAGGTGAGCTCAGAGAGAACAGAAACCTCCCATGGAGTAGAAGGGCAAAAGCTCACTTGATTTTAATTTTCAGTATGAATACAGACTGGGAAAGCCAGGCCTCACTATCCTTCTGGCTTTTTGGGTTTTAAGCAGGAGGTGTCAGAAAAGTTACCACAGGGATAACTGACTTATGGCAGCCAACCATTCATAATGACATCACTTTTTAATCATTTGATGACTCTTCCTATCATTGAGAAGCATAATTCACCAAGCGTTGGATTGTTCACCCACTGATAGGGAATGTGAGCTGAGGTTAGACTGTCATGAGATAGGTTAGTTTTCCCTACTGATGTTGTGTTGTTGTAATAGTAATCCTGCTCAGTACATGAGCAACTGCAGCTTCAGATGTTTGTTGTATGTGCTCACAGTGACAGAACACACCCTGTCAAACTTGGGGAGTCCACCTCTACCAGTAGACCAGTTACCAGTGGGGTACCACAAGGATCTGTTCTGGGCCCTCTGCTGTTTAGAATCTATGAGGTCAAGGCAAAAGTAGATGGACTGCGGCTTACCAAGTATGCAGATGACTGCAAACTGGGTATAATCATTGTGTCCACAAAGATGTGAACATATTACAGAAGGGACTGATGCAGACAAATGATTGGTGCCAAAGTCACGGACTAAAATTAAACACAAAAAAATGCCTCAGTATCCCCTTTGGCAAAGAAGCCCCTGCTAAATATGACATAGATAGCATCCTTCTGTGCTCAGACCTAGTGGTGTGAGACTTAGGAACACAGGCTGATAGCGATTTAAACTTTGATCACAGTTTGTCCATAGTGGTAAGGAAAGCCATCTACATTGCACATCTCTTAAATAAGGGCATCACATACAAGATTACAGAGGTTATAACTCCACTGTACTCGACCATTATCAGACCACTAAATGAGTACAATGCTCCCTTATTTATGTATCTCACCAGACACCAGGATCAACTGGAGAGACCACAGAGGTTTCTAACCAAGAGAATCCATGGCCTCCAAAACGTGACTTACATGAAAAGACTGAAAGCCTTGTCACTGTAACATACAGGCTGCTGAGAGGTGACCGGCACCTGGCCTACAGAGTAGTCTCTGACTCTGCCCTAATGGAAATGCAGTACATCCACAAATAAGTGGGTCAAGAGTCACTTGTTCCAGGGATCTCAGCCTAGCCTGTGATATTAACCGAACATGTTGGAAAGATAGATAGATACATCTCCCAGAGATTACCACTCTTCTGGAATAAGCTCCTACTTCACATGAACCAGGGCTCCTCAATGACCCTATTTAAGCACAACCTTGACAATGGATGGGTGACCATAAATTCACCCCAGGAGTGGCATCTATGTCTCTCATGGACAGGGGTAGTCAGTGCTGATCATAGAATCATTCTGCTAACAATGATCATCTAACTATGGTCAATTACAGTACACACGTATTACATGACTAGGTTTGTAAAGACCCTAGGGCCATTAGCCAAGTAACCTCCTATGAACTTGAGAGCTGGACTGGAGAACCTCTTGTTATGAGGCAGCAATGTTACTCACTGCCCCTCTGTGCTGCTATGCCATGTACACATAGGCATCATTAAACAAAGTTTTGTTATTTTGATGCTATGTCTGACAAGACTAAGAGAAGAGTAGGGGAAAAGGAAAAGTTTAAATATTTCACACTTATAGATGTGTTATAGTCTGAAAACCATATTGGCATTTCAACTCCTCTCAGCTGCTTTAGCAATATACCTGATTAGTGTTTTTTCAATTAAATAGTCTGGGATATTTCTAATTTTAATGATGGATAATACTGTCTTGTTACCTAGGGGAACAGTGTTAGAAAATGGCAAATCTTGTTGGTTGTAGTATGAAATTGTTTAATATCAGCATAATGAGGGTGAAAAAGAACAATTCATTCTTTGTGAAATTAGGATATTTTTTCAGTGTATGGACAGGCCTGTTATGTTACTATTCTTGCCTGCCTATGGCAAAATGAAAAGAAGAAATACTTTGCCAATCCACCGACAGAAAATATCAGAACACCAAGGTTGTATGATTCCCTTCATTGAAGTAATCTACATTTTGCAATGCAACCTACTTAAACATTGGATTCCATAATCCCTTTGTCAAGAGTTCCTGACAAACAGTTTATGCAGTCCAAATGTTTGATTAGGATGCAAAATAAAACCAGTGTTGTACAATAAAGTTATCAAGCCACTACCAAGTTCTTGCATGCACTTGCTTGATTACTGTACCATGTGAGTAGGTACTATGAAATGGTTTCATTCTTGCCAAAACTACTGTTGCAAGAAATGACATGGATTTAGGTTGTTTGCGCATAAGGATAAAGATTTTATAAAACACTATTATGATATATTCAAAAAGTCCTGTTGAGCATTTTGTTGCAGTGCACTAACTGACAACAAACATCTGCACATGACTAGCACATCTGTATTTAAGGTAGCATTCATTTCATCCAAAATTACAGTGCAGTCCTTAACATAGAGGGGGTAAATGAGTGGGCCAACATCAGCATTTAAGGTGACATTAATGTCATCTAATATTAGTGTAGTCCTTAACATAGAGGGGGGCAAATGAGTGGGCCAACATCTGCATTTAAGGTAGCATTAATGTCATCTAAGATTACAGTGTAGACCCTAACATAGCTAAGGGGAAATGAGTAGGCCAACATCTACATTAAAGGTAGCATTAATGTCATCTAAGATTACAGTGTAGTCCCTACCACGGGGTGGGGGGGGGGGGGTAAATGAGCCAACATCTGCATTTAAGGTAGCATTAATGTCATCTAATATTACAGTGTAGTCCTTAACACAGCAGGATTACATAAGTGGGCCTATTTTACAGGGTGCAGCAGAACTTGACAAGTAAGTATGACCTTGCTGGAGTCTGAGGTTTGAATTTATTTTTACAGAAAAGTGCCCATTTTAAACATATATTTAAGCAGTCAAAGAAACTGTTAGTGATGCTGGACAGTATTCATTTGTTTAGACACAGTCAACACTTAATAAGGTCCAAGGCTTGTTGAAATTAATGAAGCATGCTCCTATGAGCTTCTCATGTCAGTTTTATTAATGTCAATTTGAATCCAAGTTGTGAAGAATTAATAACGTCATGTTTACTGAAGCGAGTCAGCAAAAAACTGTAAACAGCTATTTCAAGGATTTCAACTTTCGATGGAAGGACAATAATGAGCTTTAAAACCTCTTTAACTAGATGAGTTTGCCTTTTTTTTGGGGAGGTTAACAATATGAGAGTAGTTTCAAAAGGCACAGACATTGCCCGATGTAAAATAAATTTTGGGGTGTGTAGTAATGATACCCATTTGTTAACCAGGTAGGCCTACTAGGCCCTGCAGTCCTGTTTCAGGGGTGACCAAAGAGCAATGGTTAAGTGACTTGCTTACACACAGTAGGAAAATGAGGGCTGAGGGAATCAAACTGTGTACCATAAGACCTACATTTCTCAGCCTTAAGCCTATGCACCAACTGCCAGAAAATAAAATGTTTGGTACTAAACTGCACAGAACATTTAAAGGAAAAAGTTTGTATTTTACATTAACCATTAGGTCAAAGAGTATATTTCAAGAAATTGCTTTGTTTAGAAGGGATATGATTACTCAGCAATGTATGGATGAGCACTAAGCACTGGAGAGTACGAAACAGAGAGTCACAATCAGAGCTAAGAATGGCTATGTAAGAGTAAGATTGTAAGAATAACAGTGGTCTGTTGATTAATGTGGGTTAATAATGCCCTGGAGAGTTCAGCCTGTGGCATATTATGTACAGCCTTTACGTTATTAGTATCTTTACACTACTTACAGTATCAGTATATAAATAAGTGGTCTGGTTTGCTGTCGACTGTTAACCAGAATGAATAGCTGGCAACACATCAATTCATCCATTTATACCCATCTTCATTCTTTCATTAAATGTACTAATCATAACATATTCATTATTTTTCTGTGGTGTGGTACAGCAGCAGACACCAGCAAATCTGTTTTTACTGTGCACGTGGAAACTGTGGTCCATGAATCTTGATGCATTCCTTAATGCATCTGGAACACCTGAGAAGTCTGATAAGGTACAATGGTATATGTTTTTGTTAAGAGTGGCAGAAGCACCTAAATTATATGAAAATCTTCTATTTTGAGGGAGAGAAAGTGTACATAGCAGAGATTAGATAGTGATTAAACAGAAGTTTCAAAGTTACTGTGAGATGATATAAAATTTCCTGCCGATTCAACAACTGTTCATGAGTGCACACAGTCCAATAAAAAACACAGTTGTTAATGCTAGTTAATCAAAGAATTGAGCCAAATACTTTGAGTTTGGTGAGTATTATACTGCACTACTATGAGGCAGTATTGTTCTTTCTAAAACTGGTGCGGCTTGTTGCTGTAGAATAGACCAGGTTCAGGCCTGCTGCATCTAGCTTTGTTTGTATAACTTGAGCACTGATCCAGGGCTCAGTTTTGAGATTTTTTCTGGTTAATTGGGTAACTTGTTTAAATCAGTTTGTTTGTTTTTTATATATATATATATATATATATATATATATATATATATATATATAAATTGTACTTTATTCATCTGCTTTTACTGTATTTGTGTTTCTTCCTACTTTATTACTAGTGGCATTGACTACAACTCTGATCTGCGATATATAACAATAGGTATCCTTTTCTGTGCATTTAAAGTGTTTGAGTCTATCTGCTTTATTTTCTAAAAAAAAAATATATATATATATATATATATATATATATATATATATATATATATATATATATATACACACACACACACACTTGTTTCCCACCTTTCTAAGCTAGTATAGTCCAGTTTTTAGGTTAGTGCTGGATTCAGGGCCGTGTTACAAATCTCTGTGTTTGCCCATACCTTACTTGGATAGAAGGAAGTTCTCTGTTCACCTGTGAGAGAGGGGAGCTTTGAGCAGCCTGTTTGTCTCTGGAGGAGTGGTTTCAGCCCAGAAATTAGTAGTTTATTGGCCATTTTGGCCTAATTTCTATTGCTTTCATTTCCCTGCTATAAATACCGTATTTGCCCGGCTTTGCGTGCCGGGTAGCACCAGTTAGCTAGGGTAAAACTATTCCCGGCTCCACAAAGTCTCCTCTTCAATTTTTCCCTTGGAACTAGACAAACTTTCAACTTAAGCACTCAAGCCACACATTTCTCAGCCTGGCACTTACTCAAAACTTATAGCAAGCACTATAAACCCTAGCATTAGACCCTCCTGTACTGTACAGAAGGACAAGGCTCTCTATTTGACCTTACCAGCCATCCAGTAAAACAGTCCACTGTACCTATCCAGGCATGTCCAAAGGGCAGTTTCAGGTATACTCTCCAGTCCAACTGGTGAATCTGAGCATTTTAAGGCAATGTTACAACTGCCTCATGTACACAGTCAACCCCCTCCTCCTACCACCAAACACTAATACATGCGAGAGATGCAATTATACAGCCAAACTGGAGGCCAAGCTCTCTCAACCCAAGACTGGATCAGACAGTCAAGAGGAGAAGGGAAATACTTGCATCACACCACCAGTCTCACATAAACCCATTAAAGCAGCACTGGAAAAAAAAACACACATATACATGAAAACATACTCAGAGGCTCAAATAAAAATCTGCAAAACCAACATAGATCTCCAAAGCAAACATCCAAGCAACCTCCACCCCCAACACAAACCATGAAACACATACCTCACAAAACCAGTGTGCCATTCAATTGCAGCCCTTAAGGCAAAATAACATACCCAAAATACCAGTAATAGGTGACTCCATAGTCAAGCACACTGATGTCCCACTCACAAGGCTGAATAAGGAGAAGGTTACTGTTAGCTGCCTGTTGGGCACCAGGATCCGCCACATAACACAAGCACTCAGGTCACTACAGAACAAGTACAAATATGACTCTGTCATTGTCCATGTTGGTGTGAATGACCTGAGCCATACCTCTCTGGACTACATGAAAAGAGACATAGAAGAGCTCTCTGATCACGTAGCCAAGGCCAGTATGACCCTGACCCCGAGTAGCATCCTGCCCTCACCAAGAATTATACCACGGTATAAAGAAAAAAATTCTCAACTTCAACAATTGGCTAAGTTTCTGGTGTCATTCAAAGGGGATCCAGTGTCTGTCTGCCTGGGATGACATGCTCGACAAGCCACGCTGCTTCGCTAGAGATGGCTTGCACCTTTCACCCTTAGGCTTTCGAATACTGGCCAAGGCTCTTGCACCCCCATAGTGCCTTTTATAGGCAAGGCTCAAAAGACAAACCTACCGCTGTAGATAGCACAAGTAACAAAAAACTGAGGGTAGTGCTAGTCAATGCCAGAAGTCTGACCCTCAAAATGCACGCACTTGAGGCATTCCTCAGTATGGAGAAAATCGATATATGTGCAGTAACAGAAACCTGGTTTAAGGCTCCAGAGAGCACCCCAGCACTACCAGGCTACATCTCATACTATACATTTCGGCCACAGAACCCAAACCGAAATACAAAAGGCGGGGGCGTATCCATATTCATCAAGGATACCCACACCTCCAGGTTAGTGGCACAGCACGATGCTTCAAGGATTATCCACGTGCAACTAACAATGGGCAAAACTGCAATTCAAATTGTAGCTTGCTACAGATCACCCACCATGTCCCAGGACCACCATTCCGCATTCCTGGAAACACTGGGAAACATAAAGGTCCTACCAAATACCCTAATATTGGGTGATTTCAATTATTTAAACATTAACTGTGAGAACTACTCAAGTACCAACTCCCTTGCCCAACATTTCCTAGAATTTATAAACTCAAATGCCCTGGTTCAACTGGTCAACAACATATTGGACCTGGTTATCACCAACATGGGCGACCGGTGTTCCTCACTGGAGGTCAAACCTTTGCTGGTTAGATCGGACCATAAACAAATCACTTTGGATATCCACATTCCGACTCCACCCTCGGACAAGAAAACCACCATGAAAAACTTTTCAAAAGCAAACTTCATGTTACTTAAGACCGAGGTGGAAAGTTTCAAAGCCCCCATGCTGAAGGATAATGCTGTCCAAGCTGCAAAATTCCTTACTAATGCATTCTACGGGCACCTACAAGCATGCATGGATCATGCCATCCCAGAAAAAACCAAGACTCACTCCTCCAAGAAAAAGAAACCAGTCTGGGTGGACTCCTGCCATAAAGAAGCTATACAACAGAGGGAGGAAACTAGTACAGAAAAGAGTAAAATCCCAAGAAGGGAAGACATCCCTGATCAGTATCAGCACGAAACTACGATCCCTCATAAAATCATCCAAGACGAGCTTTGAAAGAAAAATTGCCAAGGACTCCAAAGATAACCACAAGGCATTCTTTAGCTATGTCAAAAATCTAAGTGGCAATGCTCAGATCTGCTCGGAGTTAGTGCAGAATGGCACAAAATACACTGAAAGTACAGTTGTGTACATCTACCATAAATGTAGATGTTCGAGTGTCTTCACTGTTGCAGTCATGACTGTAGGGTTCTCCCCTGCCGGCAGGCAGCCCTCGATCGGCTAGAATCCCAAAGTCTGGGTCCGGCGTCGGCTGTTCAGCCATGCTCCCTGACGTCAGAGTGCCAGGAGTACAAAGCTGACAGCCGACGCCGTCTTCTCCAGTTTTTCTTGCCCCAGATGTCAGGAGTCCCAAAATGAAAAAGGTCCCAAAACCTTTTCAAATACACCTCAGAAGAATGGTGAAAAGTAAAAATAAGAGGGGACAGGAGGGAGGGAAACCCAGACTGCAACAGTGAAGACACTCGAACATCTACATTTATGGTAGGTGTACACAACTGTACTATGTTCATCGTGTTTCACTGTTGCAGTCATGACTGTAGGGTAGAATCCCAAAGCTGAAAGAAAGGGAGGTGGTCATAAAGAAGAAGGGGCGGCTAAAAGGCCCTGCAAGACTGCAAAGGCAAAGCCTGCCCTAGACTTAGAGTAGAGAGGCAGATTGTAGTGCTTAGAAAAAGCATGCACTGAACTCCAAGTTGCAGCTTCCAAAATGTCTTTGGTAGGAACTCCACTGAGGAAGGCCGCAGAAGTGGCAGCAGCTCTGGTGGAATGAGTCCGTATACTCCCTGGGATTTGCTTTCCATGGTGTGAATAACAAAATCTGATTCCATGAGCAATCCATTTAGAAATGGTCTGTTTTGAAATGGCTTTACCTTGGGAACTTGAAGCATAAGAAACAAACAATTGTTCTGATTTCCTGATGCCCTTGGTTCTGTCCAGGTAAAAACGTAGTTGTCTGTGTACATCCAAGGAATGTAAGATCCTTTCCCCTTTATTTTGAGGATTGGGGAAAAAGGTTGGCAAGTGGATAGTTTGATTTAAAGCCACTTTGGAAACCACCTTAGGCATGAAGGTAGGATTAGTCCTCAAAGATACCCTGTCTTGATAAAAAATAATATAAGGTTCCACAGCCATAAGAGCTTGTAACTCTGAAACTCTCCTGGCAGAGGTTAGGGCTAACAAGATAGCTGTTTTCCAAGATAAAAACTTGATGTCAGAAGAGGCAACAGGCTCAAAAGGAGGCAAGGTTAGTTTTTCCAAAACATAATTGAGATCCCAAGCAGGAATGGGAGGAGATCTAGGAGGTCTTAAGTTCTTAGCTCCTCTGAGAAACTGTCTCATGAGCTGGTGGGAAAAGATGGGAGGGTCTGTATTATAATGAGCAGAAATAGCAGAGGCATGCATCTTAATGGAAGAGAAAGAGAGACCCTTATGTAAGAGATCTGTCAAGTAAAGTAAAATTAAGGTAATGTTAGGAAGAAGAGGATCAGAATCCTGAGCCTGCATCCAGGAACAAAATCTTTTCCATTTTCCTGCATAAGATTTTCTAGTACTAAGACGTCTGGCTTCTAAAATGACATCCATAACCTGCTTGGGTAGGAAAGAAGAAATCAAAGGCCCTGGATTAACCAGGCCGCCAGGCTGAGAGTTCTGACATAAGAGTGTAGAACCTGACCCTGATGTTGTTACAGAAGGTTCGGAGACTGAGGTAAAACCCAAGGGGGCTCCAGACATAGGTTTTTTAGAGTAGGATACCAAAACTGCTGAGGCCAATTTGGAGCCAGCAAGATTATCATCTTGGGCTTGTCCTGTTTTATCTTCAACAGGACCCATGGAAGAAGAGGAAGAGGCAGAAAGGCATATCCCGAGAGGTTCCTCCAACTGAATGACAGGGCATCCACTTTCCAAGCTTCTCTGTGGAAAGTCCTGGTGCAAAAATTCTGTAGTTGATGATTGAGATGGGATGCAAACAGGTCTATGTGAGGACATCCCCAGACTGCTGTTATCCTGAATATTTTGGTGGATCCGAAAGGTTTCTGCTCAGACTGTCTGCCAGGAAGTTTTGTTTCCCTGGTAGAAACTGAGCTTGAAGAGCCAGATTGCAAGCTAGAGCTGTGTTCCATAGATCCATGGCTAGTCTGTAAAGGGGGTAGGAATGAGATCCCCCTTGCTTGTTTATGTATCACATATCTGTGGTGTTATCTGTCCGTATTAGTAGTTGTCCTGGTTGTAAAAGATTCCTGAAGGCCAATAGAGCTTTCTGAATGGCTAACATTTCCCTTAAATTGATATGCAGGTGCTTCTGATCCTTTGTCCAAAGGCCCTGCAGACAGTTGCCCTGAAAATGGGCTCCCCAAGCATAATCCGAGGCGTCCGTGGTTAGAATCTGAGTGGCAGGAGGCAGACGGAAGGGTTTCTCTTTGTTTAGAGCACATGCCCTGGACCACCAAAGAAATTCCTTTTGAAGGCAAGGAAGGATGGAGATCAGTATGTCTAAACTGTGGCAATGCTGAGACCATACACTTTTTAGGTACAACTGTATTTTCCTCATGTGTAGTCTTGCATATGGTACGAGAAGGATGCAGGAGGCCATGCAACCCAAAGCCTGCAGGAATTTCCTTGCAGAAGTTGAGTTAAAGTTGCCAAGGTTTTGAAAGTTGAAGCCAGCTGTAATTGTTTTTCGGATGTCAGAGATGCCATCTGGGTTGTGGTATTTAGAAGAGCACCCAGAAAAGTTATCTGTTGTGATGGTATCAAATTGGACTTTATGTTTACAGAGAATCCCAGGAACTTGAGGAGGTTCTGTACAAATTCTAGATGCTGGAGTAAGACATCCTTGCTGTCTGCCTGAATTAGACAATCGTCCAGATAAGGGTAAATTCCCTTGAGTCTGCAGTAAGCTACTACTGGAGCCAGGCATTTGGTGAAGACCCTGGGCACAGTAGATAATCCAAAGGGCAGCGCAGAGAATAGAAAGTGCCTCGATCCGGCTATGAACCTGAGGTATTTTCTGCGATCCTGCCTGACGGGAATGTGTAAATATGCCTCCTTTAAACCCAAAGTTACCATCCATGCATTTTTGGACAGCATTGGAAGTAGCTGCTGTAGAGTAAGCATCTTGAATTTTGGAATCTCTAGAAAGGTGTTCAAGACCGACAGATCCGGAATGGGTCTCCATGAGTTTTGCTTCCTTGGGACTAGAAAGAGCCTTGAATAAAACCCTTTTCCCCTCTCTGAAAGAGGAACCAGTTCTATGGCATTCATAGCCAAAAGAGCTTCCACCTGGTTTAAGGCCTCCGTCCATTGATGTTTTGGAAGGTCTGGCCATCCGCTTGGCCTTGGCAAGGTATGAAAATGGAATTTGTAACCTCTTAAAACCACATCCAAAACCCATTTGTCTTGGGTTATTTGAGTCCAATTTTGATAAAAAAAAAAAAAAAAGAGAGAATTTTCCTCCGAGAGGGGCTTCCAGGGAAGAAATTCCTGTAGCCCCACAGAGGGAGTCATTGAGTTTGTTTCCTTTGAGATTGTGACCTGTCCTCTCCTCCTCTAGGGGTGGAAGCAGTCCACTGTCTTGGTCTATAAGCAGCTTGTGATTGAGGCCTCCCTTTGGAACGTCTATATCTACCCCTGAGGCCTGTCTGAAGTGGGAAAGGACCAATTTTTTGAAGGCCAATTCCTGCTAAATCTAGGAGGCTGTACTTGTAAGAAATCTTTAACTGTTTGCATCGATTTCGCCTTATCTTCCATCTTTTTAATCACCTCTTCAGCTTTCGATCCAAACAAAACATTAGGCTGAACAGGAGCATCCAATAATTTTGCCTTTACCTGTTCAGGTAAATTTTGTTCCTTTAGCCATGCATGCCTCCTAATGACTGTGCCAGAGGCCGCAGCCCTACAAGAAGCCTCCAAGGCATCAAATCCACAGTGTAAACCATGCTTCCCAACCTGTTCATAAGTCATGTAATTCCTTGTCCTCTGCACAGGCAGAAATGGAAGTAAGCTTTTGTTTTAAGACCGACAATAGAAATTGCTGGTATTTAAACATATGAAACTGACAGTTTAAAGCCCTAATGGACAAAGTAGCAGAAGTGTACACCTTTTTGCCCCATCTTTCTAAGGATCGAGAATCCTTTTCAGTAGGAGTAGGATTTTTGGCAGAAGCGGCCTTAGCTCCCTTAGGACCCTGAGAAATGGTTTCAGGGTCAGCAGAAGGGTTCTTGTATAAAAACTGATGGGAATCAGGAACCCTGTAATATCTATCAGGTTTCACAGGAGCAGGAGGAAAAGTCAGGGGTTTATGTTGGGGAAGAAGAAGAAATTCCCTCAGCCTTTTCTTGGATTCCGAATACTCCTGTCCTTCCCAGTGGAAATGTTCCCTCATTTCATGCAAAGTTTCCCCAAAAGAGAAATCTTCAGGGGGAGAAGCTGAAGGAATGGATTCTTCAGCATCAGAATCCTCATAAGGAGGGAAAGAATATTCCTGATCAGAAGAAGAAACTGAGGAAACAGAAGCCTGATCAGAGGAATCATAAGAAATATCCTGCCCTGGCCTTTTGTCTGGAGGGGGATGAGAACCCCTAATCATAGTAAGTAAATCCTCCGCCATCTTGAGTAACTGTTTCTGTGACTTGGGAGCCGGTTCAGAAGAAGCCTGTGTAGAAGTCTTTGATTTTGAAGGAGTCTTTGCCTTTGTCTTTGGCTTTGCCTTTATTATTAGTAGCTGTGTAGGCCTGAAAACCCCTTAGGAAGCCGGTACCTGCACAGCGGCTCCGGACTCATCCGAAGGAGCATTGGCCGAAGGTCCTGCAACAGAAATATTTAAAGGCCTGGTTGGCTCCTCATGAGAGTCCGTTTCGGCCGTCTGTTCTGAAATGGCCGACAACAGAGGCTGCAAAGGTGCCTCACTGACAACGGCCAAACCTGAAGCTGGCTCCACTTGTGCGCTATCATCAGATTTAGACCTCGAAGGCCTGTCTTTATCCTTGCAACATTTATGAACTCCGGTAGCCGGGACCGTATCAGACGACATTTTGTAGTTAAAGCGCCTACCGAAGTAATGAAAAGCAAAAATCGTACCTTCGCTGAATTGTACGTTGATTGAATCTAGCACAAAACCGACAACTAGCTACGTCGTGGTCAGGGCCCAAGCAAGGAATACAGTAAGAATGAAAATCCTTATGAGTTATTTGCTTCCCACATGAAATACAATTATTAACTTTTTCTGACATCGGAGTGGAGCAAGAAAAAAGTTTCCCCAACGGGGTACTTAGCTTTGAGTGGAGAAGAAAGTCTTCGGACCAAAATATATCAGTAAAATTCGCCAGGAGTCCGCCGACCGGCAAATGCGAACTGCTATCACCGCACGGCAAGAAAGACTGGAGAAGATGGCGTCGGCTGTCAGCTTTGTACTCCTGGCGCTCTGACGTCAGGGAGCATGGCTGAGCAGCCGACGCCGGACCCAGACTTTGGGATTCTGGCCGACCGAGGGCTGCCTGCCGGCAGGGGAGAACCCTACATTCATGACTGCAACAGTGAAACACGATGAACATCCAACTGATATTGCCAACATCCTGGCAGACAGTTTCAGCGCAAACTTCACCCCCCCTCTCACCCCCAAGAGGGTCCATAACCATACCAGAAGAATGTAGAGTCCCTGAAATCACAGACACTCAGGTTAAAACAGCCCACTCCAAAGCCAAAAACACAGCATCAATGGGACCGGACAGTGTCCCAGGCTGTATCCTACACGAACTCAAAGACTAACTAACCCCTCACCTAAACACACTGTTCAAACTCAGCCTCTCCACAGGCTATGTACCCATAGAGTGGCACACAGCAGCGGTTATTCCGCTCCACAAAGGTGGAGCCACAACAGACCCCGGGAACTATTGCCCTATAAGCCTGACTAATTTGGTCTGCAAGGCTATGGAGCACATCATCATGGAACCCATTAACAGAGACATTGGGAACCTCCAAACACTGGATCCTACCCAGTTCGGCTTTGGTAAGAGCAGATCATGCCTCATAAACCTGGTGGACTTCTTTGAGACAGTTACCAAGGCTATAGACAAGGGAAAGGTGGTACACAGAGCCTACCTAGACCTCGCAAAGGCCTTCAACACCATTCCCCATTCTGGTATTATAGACAAGCTCACCAGCCTGAACATAAACCCCTACGTCACAAGATGGGTTGCCAACTGGCTCATGGACAGAACCCATATGGTGAGAGTTGTGGGGGCTAGGTCCGACTCTAAATCGGTTACAAGTGGAGTTCCCCAGGGCTCAGTCCTGGGACCCCTCCTGTTCGGCATATACTTCTCAGAGGTACCGGCAAGCACAGGAGGACTATGGCTGACCAAGTTCACAGATGACTGCAAACTAGGGGCTATAATTGACTCTCTGGCTGACACAGACATCCTCCAAAAGGGTCTCACTGAGACGGATACCTGGTGTCAAAATCATGGCCTCAAGCTAAATGCCAAAAAGTCCATAGTCATCCCCTTTAGAAAAAACACACAAATTACCACATAGGTGGTAGTGCCCTAAATACGGAAGACATAATAAGGGATCCGGGGACCCAAGTAGATAGTAATCTCACCTTTGATAATAACATTGCCAAAGTGGTTACAAAATCCTTCTACGTGGCCCACCTAATCACAAAAGGGTTCGCATCCAGATCAAAAGAGGTCATTGTGTCCCCCTACTCATCAGACCCATCAGGTTACAATGCCCCATTTGGGATGTACCTTACAAGACACCTGCAACAGCTGGAAAGACCACAGAAGTACCTCACCAAGGGGATCACTGGCCTCAAATAGATGCCCTATGCAGCTCGACAGAAGAAATTACAGCTGTACTCGGTTGTATACAGCCTACTCAGAGGTGATCTCTGCCTGACATACATGGCCATGTCCAACCCAGAACTGATGGACATGCTCCACCTAAAGAAAACCTTATCCCCGTGAGCCACATGCTCTAGGGATCTAAACCTCACCACAACAATAAATAGGACGCGCTGGAGGGATAGATTCCTGCCACAGAGACTTCCATGCTTTGGAACAAGATCCCAATCTACATTAGGCAGAGCTCCTTGCTAACACCCTTCAAAAGAAATCTTGACGAGTGAATGGGAAACAGAAAGTGTCACTCTGGGATCACTTCAGTGGCTCTGCTGGACAGAGGCACAGGGAACTAATTTAAGGGGGCGGTGAAAGCCAACAAATTCTGGCTAGGCTTATAAATGCCTTCGGAAAGATAGCCTAGTACCTACCTATGAACCTATGAAATTCAAAATGTAAAAGTGAGAGGCCTATAACAGCAACATTAAATAAAATAACAGATATTTGAAAAGTGAATTAAATAACTCTGCCTTAATTAAAGGAGCTATTAGGTATTAGTGAAAAAGATATATGATAAAGCAGAAGTAAGACATCTGGCAAAATAAAATGTAACTGACCTATTACAACATAACAATGAAAGAAAAAAAGAAATGAAAAGCTCATTGTCAAGAATTTTCATGTAACACTTGTATATAAGCACGATAAAAGGAAATATCCTCAATGGGACAGTTATGACAATATTGCTGCAAAAACAAATAATTTTGCTAAAGTGTAGAAAATGTGAGAATCAGCTTTGCAGCTGAATGCATGTGGCTGAACAATGCTATGAAAAGGATTTAAGTATGCTAAAACACACAATGTGCAAGTTGGCCACACACAAAACAATTTGAGACAAAAGAATGAGTTACCGATCTAAGCAAAGTATCACAGAATAAATTCTCAAAGTGTGGTGCGCAATCTAACCTCTGTGGCGGAGTGCTATGCCACATCTGCTCTGCTTCTCTTTCAGCTCTTCCTGTTAGGGGACACCACAGCGGAGCATCTGTTTCCATTTCTTCCTGCCCTCTGCATCTTGCTCTGTTACACCAACCACCTGTATGTCCTCTCTCACCACATCCATAAACCTCATCTTAGGCCTTCCTCTTTTCCTCTTACTTGGCAGCTCCGTTCTTAGCATCCTTTTCTCAATATACCCAGCATCCCTCCTCAGCACATGTTCAAACCAATGCAATCTCACCTTTCTAGCTCCAAACCATCCTACCTGAGCTGACCCGATAATATACGGATTCCTAATCCTGTCCATCCTTGTCACATCCAGTGCAAATCTTAACATCTTTAACTCTGCCACATCCAGCTCTGGCATTTGCCTTTTTGTCAATGCCATCGTCTCCAACCCATATAACATAGCTGGTCTTGCTACCCTCTTGTAAACCTTCCCTTTCACTCTTACTGGTACCTGTCTATCACAAATCACTCCTGACACTCTTCTCCACCCATTCCACCCTGCCTGTACTCTCTTCTTCACCTCTCTTCCACAGTCACCATTACTCTGAACTGTTGATCCCAAGTACTTAAACTCATCCACCTTTGCCAACTCTACTCCCTGCATCCTCACCATTCCTCTAGCCTGCCTCTCATTCAGACACATATATTCTGTCGGGATCACTACATAATCTTGAAAGTTTGAAATACCGAATTTCAAACTTTTGAGACTATAGCCGAAACCCGTAATTACCGAAAAAGACCAGAAGCGTGAATTTCAAAATCCCAATCATCGTGAATTTGACATTCGCGTTTCTGTGTTGCGGTATGGTGGAAGGTCAGGTAAGTATCTATGTTTAAATGTGTTGGTTAGGGGTTTAGTGTGTAAGTGTGTGTTGTGACTGTGATGTGTGTGCATGAGGGGAATGTAGATGTGTTGTGGTATTTCGTGTGTTTGTGTATGTAGTGCAGCCTTGGAGTTAGAATATTTAAGTAGGGGGTTGTGGGGGCACAGGGTGGCTTGCCCCCCTGCTTGTCTGTAGTTTAGGTTTGTGTGTTTGTGTTCTGGGGGAAGGTGTGTGTATGTGTGAGGTGTATGTTGAGTGTAGTTTTCGGTAGTTTGAATTTCGCGGTTTTGATGTTTCGGTATTTTAGTGTTTTGGGTATTTGGTCTCGGGATTTTGGGCATCGGTAGTTCGGATTTCCAGGATTTAGTAGTGGTTCTATTCTGTCTTAGTCCTGCTGACCTTTATTCCACTCCTCTCTAGAGCATACCTCCACCTCTCCAGGGTCTCCCCAACCTGGTCCCTACTCTCACTACAGATCACAATGTCAAATGCAAAATGCCACATCTGGTCATACATCTAAAATATTGATATTGAAAGAAATTGTTATATCCTTCATTATGTAAGTTGTTCACTTACTTAGGCCATTAGGCAGTGCTACTGCATCAGAACATGCTCTACTTCAGATATAAAAAATAAAAATATAACATTCAATTCCACGTAGTTGGAGTAAAACACCTTTAGTTTTTGGTAATTTTATCTGCCAAAAGGTTGGGATTCAGAAAATAATTTATGACATACATTTAAAAAGTGATGCTTTTTTTCATAACAATGACACTTTATTTACTAGCCTGGGCTGTTTGCCAGAAGATCATCCTTTTAACTGAGAGCTTGACATTTAATGAGTTGCGAATGCTTTGCTGGAAGTTAAAGTTGCTCTCAGAGAAATTAGGCAGATAAGCAAAAAAAAAAAAAAAAGAGCAAGCAGGCGTGCAATTAAGAAACAGACTACGAGCACTTAACAGGATGACTTGTGTAGTTACTATGGTCGAAGATTCTTACACTGACACATCCACAAGATGCAACAACGCCTGGACAGAGAGAAGCCATCAGCTTCACAATGCAGAACACTTTGACTGCCATGCAAACTAGAAACTATGTTTCTATACTTGATGCTCATCATGGATTCTTATTGTTATTACTGTTATTATTATTATTATTATTATTATTATTATAGTAACATTGTTATTAATTTCCATCACAGTGAAATAAGATTGCTACAAATTTATTTCAATAGCAACCAAAATATATCTAATTTCTGGTATTATTCAGGTTTCTTAGATTATAAAGTTGAACAATATCATGAATCAAGCTATGATCAGTTATATTTTCCAGATGTGATATTTGAGATACCATCACATTAATTTTTTTCAGTATAACTGGAGTTCCATCACATCACTTCAAGTTCTACAAACATCAACAAATTAAGTTGTGAGTACACCACAAACTACAAAGGTTTTCATGCAGAATGGATAGAGCAGTAATGGTAGATATGAGATGCCACTTATGGAGTACTACAATACTCCCCTACGAAGAACTGGTCCATCACGTCCTCAGCTATTGAGAGTCACATATTAAGGAAGGAGTCCTGTGTCTGCATCATCTTAAGAATTAAAACCAGTTTCAAGACAGACCAAGGCAGAACCATTCAGGAAAATTGATTTACAGTAATATACAAGCCAATACATTTTTGAATATGAAGGAATGGGATAATGTATGAAGTCAGAACAGTTGCTGTGAGGAAACAGTCTAAATTAGTTGTTTTCATGAAACAAGAGCAGCCTAGGTAATGTTTGTATAAATATCAGGTGGCAAAGTACTGAGAAGATGCTGGAGACTTCGGTTCACAGGAAGCAAGGAGTCTCACGCTTACTGTAAGAGAAAAATGAAGTTTCACCCAGGACACCATATATGTATGTGTATGTATATACCTGAAAACAAATAAAACAATAAATAAAAAATTAAGTATAATGTCAACTGTAAAAACCAATAATTGCTAAATAATAAGCACTCCAAAAGCAGTGAGTGAAAAAGCTCTACTGCAACAAGCTGATCAAAATTATAAAACTGTGTTATTGACAGTTCTGTGAATATATATGCATTTATATGTATGTATCCACAGACTGTTTCATTACTACATTCATTATTACAGCTACATTTTATTTTGAGAAGCCTTTACATAGTCTACACGTTTATAGGTTATATGGTGTTTTAACTATGTAAGAACATTGTTTTACTATAGGTATTTGTTCTGAAGAAATATCCATGAATGATTTTTTTAAAGGCAACAGTGTGTGACAACTGCATTTCAGGGTTATTCCTTTTAAAATGCTTATTCGGCGATATATTACTTGAGGGCCTCACCAGTTTGTTTCGCACAGAAGTGGGCATGTCGCGAACTGAGTGACAACCCAGTCTGCATATGTAGTTAGCCTTCAAGTAATCGCGTGTTCATACATGATGTGAGAATGTTAATGTGAATTAAATGTCCATACTACTTCCAAAACACAAAAGGTTAATGCACTATAAACCCTTACTGTAGATGATAGAAGAATCAGTTTAATTTATTAACAGTCACCACCTTGTTTGTCATGCAACTGTCTACAGGAAAGACATATCCAGCTAAAAATGGACTCTGTTTAGAACTTTCATTCTTTTAACATACCTCACAACAACTTCATCAGAAACAGATACACAGTTCTTACAATATTAAAGTACCAAATCCAACACATCACATGATCAATTTACTTAATAGTCATTAAACTTTAGCTTAAATCTGTTTTTTAAATGTACCAACAAAATAATTAAATTCTTCTATTTTTAAAAAAAAAAAAACATTTGATGTTTATAACATAATTCAGACCTGGTGACGTGCCAGAAGATAAAACATATCTGCCACAATACTTTCTTAACTTAAAAGTCTTGTACCTGGATACGTCTTTCCCTTACCAACAATGTTTTTTTGTTTGTTAAACATTATAGTCTGTGGCATCAGACGTGATCACATATTGGGTAGACTGTTGAGAAACGTTGATTTAACTGTGTGAAAAAAATCAGATATATATCATGCAGTTAATAATTCTGAGTTGCCCGCTTTATAAATTATAGAAGAGGTAAAAGTGTATAAAACTGAAATTGTAGAAATGAAGAGAAATGTAAGCCTATAAGCTGTAAAACATGTAGACACTTGCATGGCAAACAAGGTGGTGACTGTTCAGAAATTAAACTGATTCTGAAGACAACATTTTACCGTTTTATTTATTGTTATATTACATGTCAGTGCGCTTCAGAGGGAATGCATATTCATGAATGACATATCACGGGGTGGGTTTTAGGCAGGGCTTGCTACTGCACATCTGGTGAGGCCCTCATGTAAAATATCGCCGCTTACTCTTTAGTAGGAAAAAATAAAACAGAATAAAATATAAGAAGGAAAATTAGGTCATGCATATAAAAGATGACCCCCTCTTGCCTCTAATTTTGTTTGTGTGTCATTACTGCATGTCATATGTGTTTTGAAAGGGAGAGGAAAGTGGAAGAAGTAATACTACAAAAAAATTGTTCCTTAGATGCCTTACAGCTGTGCTGTTAATTTTCAATAAAGGATTTGGCTTCATATTTGATAAAAAGTTGACATAATGCAAAACGACGTGGTCGGTCATCCCAGGCATGAAAATGGGTCCGTTTTAGATACAGTACGATGAACTTCTGGCAGCTGCCCTCACTTGGAAAAATCTTTATGGCTCCAGGAGTAATGTTCCACAATGAATTACACTGAATGCTTTTGAATGGTATACACGAGCATGAGATGGCCACCGGCTTTGCTGCCAATCAGGACATAGTGGCCAAGAATGGGTCTAACACAAAGCTAATTGTACAGACTTCACCCATTAGCCTAAAAATTCATAACAGTTCTTGACAGGAATTCCTGGAAAAAAGTGCTTGACATGTTTAAGAAATGATACAACAAGTCCAACTTTGTTGCTGTCTGAACCTTCCATAGCCTCAGTTTTATTATGTTATGCTTATAAAAGCATGTTAATGCTGTATGGTACTTTGTTTTTTTCACTGCTTATTCCTACCAGAAGGAAATGATTTGTCAATATATGCTCACTTTTAGACAGATAAAAGAGTTACAGCAACAAACTACAATCAGAAATATAGTAGTCACACTTTTTTATGAGTAGAACCACTTGCCAGTCAACATAAAAAACTTAGTCCTAAAACATCAGTTCTATTACTAAAAATATAACCCTAAAATCCAAAGCATTTTCTTCTTTGAATAATTGAACATATTCATGTTCTCAACTATTTAGTGATGTACACAGTGATAGAAATACTAAAAATGCGCAGTTGTATTTGTGTGCCTGTGTGTGTGTGTGTGTGTGTGTGTGTGTGTGTGTGTGTGTGTGTGTGTGTGTGTGTGTAAATGTATGTCAAATGTTGGAGAAATCTCAAAAAACTATACAAAGTATGACAGACATCAATTAAAAAACTGCAATCTGAAATTAGTCAAAGTAATTTATGCTTCTAAATTCATAAGGGAGGGATCCTTAAGCAAATGATCTCCCCTTTATTCTAACAGCTTTTAAACAGAAGTACTTTAAACTTTAAATCTCTAGTGTTCTCAACTGACATCACCAATTACTGAACGAATAGCATACTTAAGTTCCGTTAACTTTCACATAGATGTGTTTTGTATGATTGGTTTTAAAGCATTACATAGGTCTTCTGTCGATGAATGTAAATTAGTACACCCATACTCAACAGCCTACGTTAACACAATGTGTGACACCAGTTAGATAAGGTAGTGTCATGTGCTACATGCACAGATTACAGTACCAACATAACATTTAGAAACACATCTATCAGTTTATAAACAACTCCCATGACTCAGTTCACTAAAAATAAAGTTAGCATATATGGCTAATTATAAACACCATCCTCAAAGACTTCCAGAACTCCAGCATTTCTATGGAAAATCCAGATTTTCTGCTTATAAAATCAGATAATTAATAAAAACAAAAACACTGATTTGGAGGTCAGATGTGTTTGACAAATTTTATTTTATGAAGACACTGTGATGACAGCTGGACTACATGTACCTTAATAGGGTTTCTATGAATGCAGTCTCACTTGTGAGGATACTGATCTTCTGGAACATCATTTATACAGAGTCGTCACAATCATCAATAAAACCACAAGGAAGCAAGATGTGCACAGCTGCATGCATACACGTACGCACACACACACACACTCATGCGTCCTAATGAGGTTTTTTTTTTTTTTTTGCTGATGCACTTAACATTTATATGTGTATGAGTTTTGTTGAAGAAAGTGCATCATAAAATGCAAGCATCCCTTATCTCTTTATCAAGACCCTTTAGGATGGCTGCTAAATATTTTATTTATGCATTACTATAGCAGCTGTGGCTCTGCTAGGAGGAAGAGATGCCCCATGAGGTTATCTGCAGAGAGTAAGAGACACATCATAAAGGAGTTCTCAAAGCAAAGAGTGGATGTAGTGAATGTCAAGGGCACAGATCCTCTTTTCATGCTACTCCTGGAATACAGACTCCATTTTCTAAATGTGAACAACACAGCAGTTTATTTCTTATTTTCTATCAGCCTTAATTAGGTCTAAATACTTTAATCCATCAGGTTATCCCTTGTGCTTGCCACCATTTGGCAATAGTGCAAATGAATTACAGTACATTCCACTGCTTTGAAGAGCACTCATGGTGCTACAGCTTTTGTCACAGTAGAAAATAAGCGTTTTGAGAAAGTTTTTTATAGACCCGAAGATACTACAGTGACTGAATGTAATCCTCAGCCTTGGAAACATTGCAACAAGATGAATTTTGTAATAAACTCTGTTCAGCTCTCAAAACTTTCCCCATGTTTTATTCTAATGCTGTAGTAATACAGAATATGTTTACCTAAAACATATTCATAAACAGTAGTATTAGGCTAAATAGCGGACAGTCGTTACTAAGACCACTTTATTCTCACAGCTTAGTCTTTGTTTTGCTGCTTTATTAATTTGCTGATGTGACAAGAACTTGCAGTCTAGGGTAAGAATCACTTTCTGGCATTGCAGTAACATATGCAAGGCATTTCTAATTTTCCATGGATAAATTGCGATTTCCCAGACTTTTTCAGTGGTGAAGTAGTTTAATTAATGTCACACATTTCACGTATCTCTGCTGCCTGGCTTACTTAGCAAGGCTTCCAAAAACACACCTGCACAACCAATACATAGACCCCCCACCTTTGTGATGCCACATTTCTAGACATATTGAAAATGCACAGCTCCCACCACCCCTTACCACTAATGCAGAATTCCTGGAAGTTGTATAATGGACTGTACCCCCACATGCTACTCCCCCCTGACATAAAAGCAGTAGTGGTGTCAATAAATTCAATCCAAAGACTCCACATCCCATACATTCATGTCCCTGGACGAGTGTAACAATAATTAAATCACCTTTGCCGACCTACAATGATCCAGTCAGTAATACAATGGTGGTGAACCTTTTGAATGTCTTTTTTACATGATATCATGTCTCTAGCAGCAGAAAACTGCAGAAAGGACCTCCTTCTGACCATCTCAATTATTGTTATCCCCTGTCAGCAGTAAATTTTGAAACAAACTTCGCTCTTTCCAGTCACTTCTGTAACAGCAGAAAAATACACATTTAACTTCCCATCCACCTCTTCTTAGTGTTAGCACATCCCAAGCCAAATTCTATAGGGCTTTCTGTGACAAAGCTGATTCACTTGTTTGCACTCTAACAAAAATAATATGAAAATGATTTATGAACACAACTTCTTATGAATGTCATTTGTACCTCATAGCACTCCACTGGGTAAGTATTATCGGTGAACTTAGAATAAACGCTGCACTTGAACGTTTAGTCCTTCTGGCAACAAAACAACCAGATAAGCAGATCAGAAGCAACATAGGAGGTATTGCACAACAAAAGCACCTGGAGACCCCTGATCAACATTTTTCTTTACTTGAATAACAGGACAATAGGTCCCAGTAGCTCAAAACAGAACTGTTTTGGGAACTCATTAACAGTTTGCAAGTATGGTATACAGCATGGTGTAATGCTCATCAGTATGCAATGCCTAGTGGGAAGGCACAATGCCTAAGTCCCTTTTATCTTTCTGCTTTATGCCAAACTTTTCTTTACAGCTTTTTGGCATGCTGTAAAAAAATCAGTCATATTTACTTCTTTGTGTCTATGCAAGATGCTCACCACTGTCATTACTGAACTGCACTTCTCAGCACTTAGAATTCAATGTTTTGTCTTATTGCAGTCATATGTTTTGTCTTAGACTGCACTATCACTAATCCTAACCTAACAGTAGGCTTTGCATTACATGACCACTTCTATCTTCTTTCTTATTAAAACTTTTGAGATTATATTATAAAATTTAGCTTTTTCTCAAGCATGCATATCTTTGAATTATATTAGAAAGCTGAAAGGAAAAGCTGTGCATGTAACTGATCACTGAGAACATATCTAAAAAAGAAGTTTATGCAAATTTCACAATAAAAAGTTATAAGTTAGTTACAGTAGTACAGAACAGCTGGGAGAAAACCGCAGTCACAAGCAAATTAAAAACTCCATTTACCTGGCAATTTATTTTACATTACTATGGAGAGCTAAACCCTTTAAATGATTTATTGATGTATTGATTGATTATTGATTCATTCATAAACAGTAGTATTAGGCTAAATAGCTGACCGTCATTACCAAGACCACTTATACATTCATTCACTCTCCAACATCATTTAATCCTACACAGGGTCACAGGGGAGTCAGAACCTGTCTCTGCACTCACTGTGCATAAGACAAAAAACTAATCTTGTATAGGATGCCACTTCACGTCTCACACACACACACACACACACACACACACACACACACACACACACACATGCATACACACACACACACACGCACACACAAGCGCGTGCGCCCATGCATACACACACACACACACACACACACACACACACACACACACACACACACACACACACACACACACGCATGCATATGCATGCACGAGCGCACACATACACACACACACACACACACACACACACACACACAATGAGCATAATGCTATGGCCAGTACTGATGACTGCCAATTCACATAATGCCACAGGATGTAGAAGGAAATGAGGGCACCTGGTGAAAAGCCACATGAACAACAGGAGAATGTGCACAATCCACACAAAGGTGGCCCAGCCAGTAACCAAACAGAAGAACACGTAGCTGTAAAGCAGCAATGGTAACTGATGCACCATTGCACAAACACCATATACAGACATCATATCAGTCATGTTAAACAAAATGTCAGTATGTGAACTTATCTGTGACGCATGGTGAAAGGCTGTAGCAGTATAGACTCAAAAAGGAGGGAGGAGAACACACCACATGTAAACAATTTTAGGTTTATCACCCTGATTCTGTGTGACTCTGTGAAGAGAGGCATAGTTAATCTTATCAAGACTGACAAGGTATCCTGATCTCTGTTTGATACGGAACACTATGGGATTGTTAGGTGGAGTTGCTGAGTTTTGAACCCCCAGTCTTCCTTTGAAGAAATACCAGTACTGCCTAACAAAGGACGTACACAGCATGCTGCCTATCATGACCTTGCTTTGGCATTCGCAATTATTTCCATAAGGAAATAATTGACAAACCAAATATACTGAATATCATTATATGTACAGCTCTGTGGGTGAACACTGGATAATCAACAAGATGCAGCAATTCAATGTGCAGGGGGTTACATGGTCCTCCTGATGAGGATTGCCAGTGGTGCCTCTCAGGGCTCTGTACTAGGATCAGTTCTTTTTTGGACTGTTCTAAATATTGGAAATGGCTCTGGGTAACCAACTTCACCAACGGAAGTGAAATGGATTACATAATTACCTCAGTAAAGGATCATAAAGATGGTTTACAGCAACATAAAGCTGCTACAGTAATACTGAATTAGCTTCAATATAACAAGTTAACATCACCAGACACGATAAAAAGAAAATAAACTATTATTACAAAAGGAATGGTCAAATTATAGCAAAAAACAAAACTGATCTGCAAACAATGGCAAACACTAATCTAAATGTTGTCCAGTATGTGTTTCCTAACTCTGAACTGCATTTTTGTTGCTCATCTAATTCAAAATAGAAGGTCCATAGATGGAGTTTCCAATAGTTTATTCAGTTAAGCAGGTGGAACACTCATCCATCTACCTGCTTAACTGAATAAACTACTGGAAACTTCAACAAGGTATCTTCATTCCTCCCACAGGAAGGGTATCAGAGAGAGAGAGAGAGATTGAGAGTCTCCGAGATGTGCCATCTATAGTGATTTTATTTGGACTGATCCTTTATACTTTGTTTCTAATACGAATAACTGTGATCACACCATAGATAATGGGATAAAGCATTTAGGAGTTGTCTCTGCCCATTAGTAGTACAGGGGACAGTCCTAGGGTAAGGATTTGTTTCCCATTCACAGATCCAAGTTGCGCTTGAATATGGAAAGGGATGAACTTTGTTTAATGTGTATGACAGGTCTGTTTCAGAGCAGTGGTATCATCTGCGATCTATACCTGCCCTCCAACCCATTCAGCTGATGTTGCAAGTTTATATCCCTAGACCAAGCATTTCTAATGCCATTGGAATTGCTGATGTGCAGTAAATCCATCAATATTGAGTCACAGGATGCCTTGTATGCGAGACATAGGCCACCTCACTGCAGTCTGCAGAATATTGAGTCTAATGATAGGGCTTTGAGTTGGTGTATGTAGGGCATGTTGTTTATGCCTTGTATCCTTTTGTAAGCTTATACATGCGTTGTTTACATACTACAACAGAGTGAACAACATGGTGTAATTTAACCACACCGTATGCTTTTGCACCTGATATTTTCTTTACTACATAATACAGTGCTTACTTTGTCTTGATGGTAACCAGTATATTTGTGATCTGCTCTGTGGAATCATTTGGTAAACAAACTTAATTAAGTAACCCATTACTAATCTGCAATTACCAGAGTTAAATATTTTTTTAAGTTGTCCATGTGCTAACAGTTACTCTTGAATGTATCAGATCTTATTTCATTTGCAGTATGCTAGCAAGATATAGCCATCTTAGTCTAGTGCAATAACATCTTCTGCAGTATGTGGTCATATCAGAGAAATTCAAGTACAATAGTTAGAAAAATTACTGTTTTCTATTTTTGAAATTGCCAAAGAAAAGAGAAAACCAAATACGTTCTTGATGTTTATGAAATGAAAAAGTACTGTCTTCTCGACAACAGCCAGATTATAGACAATTACAATAAGTTCCTTAGAGTCTGGAGATGCAGCCATCCATATTAAGGTATATAGAGCTTGAAAGACCTGTTGCAGGAAACATGAATTCCAGACAGATATCCATTCACAATTACACAGTCGCCATATCACTAAAATCTGTATTAGCAGTACGATTTTAGAGTACCTAATACATGTTCAAGTATTGCTGTGGCAGCACATATACTAAAAATTGGAACCATACAGAGAAGATTACCATGGCCACTGTGCAAGAACGGCACACAAGTTCATGAAGCATTCCTTATTTTGGCTGATAAATTCAGCTCCAACTTTACCCTCTCTCCCCCTCAACCTTCCCTCAGGAAACACCATAAAATATAAATCCCCCTACTCTCACTAGGGAACATGTCCTTAATGCTCTATCTAAGGTCAAGAACACTGCATTAATGAGGCCAGACTATATCCCAGGATGACTTCTAAACAGCATGAAACAAGACCTATCAAACCTTCTGGAATTGCTATTTAACTGCAGCCTCCAAACAATTACAAGGGGTGCATGACTTCCCAAAGGATACTATTATGCATTTCTTGCCATTTAATTTTAGTCCGTGGCTCTGACACCAGTTGTTTGTCTGTGTCAGCCCTTCCTGGCGAACATTTGTGTCAGTGTGAGATTCAATGACAGCTCCTAATTTGCAATCATCTGCACGTTTAGTCAGCCAGAGACCACTGACATTGTCCTTGACTTCAGAGAAGTAAAAGCTTAAGAGGAGCAGTTCAAGGAATGATCCCTTGAGGGTCTCCACTTGAGACTGGCCGCTTTGTAAAGGTGGACTCCCCAGTTTGAACTTCCTGGGTCCTGTCTGTGAGACATTCGGTTATCCACTGGGTGACATATGAGTTAGTATCTAGCATCCTGAGTTTGTCAACAATGCCTGAGTGGGGTATTGTGTCAGATGCCTTGGCCAGGTCAAGGTAGGCAGTGTGAACCATTTTTCCTTCATCCATTGCTTTGATTACCTTCTCAAAGAAATCTACCAGGTTGACTAGGCATGATCTGCCCTTGACAAAACCAAACTAGGTTGGGTCCAGTGTCTGGAGGTTTACTATATCTCTACTGATCATTTCCATGATAATTATTTCCATGGCTGTACATATAAGACTTGTGAGACTTACAGGTCTGTAGTTCCAGGGTCTGCAGATGGCCCACCTTTGTGCAGAGGGATGACTGTTGCTGTTCTCCATTCATGAGGCACAAAGCCTTTTTTGGAGGTTACAGTTAAATAGTAATTCCAGATGCCCTGATAGGTTGTGAATCATGCCATACAGAAAGCATCCTGGGATATTGTCTGGTCCCACTGATGCAGTCTTCTTGGTCTTAGAGAGAGCATTAAGGACCTGTTCCTTAGTGATAGTAGGCGGAGTTATATTTGATGGTATTTCCTGAGAGAATGTTGACGGGGAGAGAGGGGTAAAGTTGGAGCAGAATTTATCAGCCAGGAGGTTTGCTATATCTTCTGGCTCAGTATAGGTGACTCCATTTACAATGAGCTCTGCACACAATTATGTATTGCCTTTGATGTCATGGACATAGCTAAAGAATGCTGGTTGTCCCTGCCCTGGGAGGTCAAACTTACCTCAAATTTGGCTTTGGTAGACTTCGTTTATCCTCCGAGTTGTTTTTCTAGTTTGATGAGAGTGCTTTTATCTTGCTGGGTGCTGTTCCTCCTAAGTCAGCCTATTGATTTTTTGATTCCGCCAGGGTAGCTTGTTTTTTGAGTTAGTTCAGTACTTCTTCCTGTTGGGTACAGCTGCCTCTATGCAGTTATTAACATGCATGTACAGGTTTGTGTAAACAGTTCTGCATAGACAGCAGTGTTCTCAGGATTTTTGAGGACTTGACATTTTGCCAGGTTATCACTTAATAGCAGGAGGTTAGCCTTAGAGTAGTTCCTGGATATTCCAAGTTTAGCTAGGTGTCCAGGTTTTATTTTTACTTCAAAGGAGACCATTTTGTGATTTGATTAAGCCAGAGCAATTTTTGGTGCCCCTACAGGTGACAGTGGTTTGGTGTTTACCCTACAAGAGTTGACACTGACATTAGGATGGACCCAGTTCTGTATATCTTGGAGGATGATACACAATGTTAGTTCCCGTCACGCAAGGTTTCATTACTGTTGCACTGTACACAGGTACTTTAGCTGTTTTATCCTTGTGTTAGACCAGCCTTAGTTGTTACAAGAGCTGTTGTAGCTTTGATCTGACTCTTTAACGGTTAGAAGGTAAGGCTTTTCGCTGAGCTAGATCTTTTCCATTGCCTGCTACCTCCAGACTACAAGTAAAATTACAAGGAGGTAGCTGACCGTGGGAAAAAAAATCTGGTTCAGAGTTAAAACAGCTGTTAAAACAGCTAAAGCAGTACAAAGGATAATAAAAACACGTTAACAATAATTGACGAAGAAGGACTGGATGGTGCAGAAATGCAGCAGTAGTGTTTTCGCCTCACAGCAAGAAGTTCTCCAGTATGATTCTTGGCTGGAATATCTTCTGTGTGGAGTCTGCATGTCCTCCCTGCATTCATGTGGGTTGCCTCCAGGTCCTGCAGTTTTCTCCCATGTTACAAAAACATGCATCTGAGTGTTTCTCCCTGGGCATCCGCCGAAAATTGGCTTTGTTCAAAGTCGGACTTTCCCAGTAAACAAATGATAAATAAACAGACTCAGGACTCCAACAGCTGTTATTACATCTCAATATCTGGTTGAGGGCTCAAATAGCTGTTTTGACAGCTAAACCAGGAGACTAGCTTTCAAAATATTTTCAGCCTTCTCATAGTTTTGTTGGCCCTGAGGTTTGCGCCAGCAAAGAAAGCTTCAGGTTGTTGGGAACTGGCTCCAATGAGCTGGTGACTGCAATAAACCTGACTACCATATTAGGGAGCATGCAACATGCTTGAAATATCTATCATGCTGTGGCAGAATCATACAGCAGTGCCACCCCCCCCCCCCCTGCCAAAACATGTTGAAACAATCAGAACAGATTTTCATTAGGCCAGACACATGCCCAATGAGATTATAAATTTTAGCCTGCATAGTTTTATACTGCAATTCAGCCATTCTCTGTGTGTTTGTAATGGATGATATAAGCCAGGCTTCCAGTAGATATCCAGCATCTCTCCTATCTGGAATAGACTTCCCATACATGTCAAACAGATCACCTTGCTGACCCTCTTCAAGTGCAACCTTGATGAGTGGATGGGATACCACAAATTCATTCCAGGGGTTCCACCTGTGTTCCTTATTGACAGGGATGACAGGTGCTGACTGAGATTTCTTTTTGGTGGTAAACTCTTGGCAAGGCTTGGAAGGGCCCCAGGGCCATTAGCCTAGTAACCTCCTATGAGCCTATGATCCTATGAACATGTGGGGTGTTATTATATCTGGACACACTATGAATGTAACGATATACTTTTACATTAGCCACACTGCTTGCACTTACTGACTAGATGACCTATGATTTTTTTTATTTTGCAAGAAGCAGCAATACAACTGAGATGTGCACAGATATGTAAATCACAGAACCCCAGGGTGCTATGCAGACATGCTGGCTACAATTACATGTACATCACAAACAACCTAACAGTTCAGACAATGATAGCACTTCCTGTTCATAAACCTTGCGACAGTCTGGTAGGTGGGGAGTTTTTCACTATATCTGGCAGTCTTGTTGTTATGTCTTTCGGCTTTTCCCGGTTAGGGGTCGCCACAGCGGAACTCCAGTCCGCTAATGATTGGCATTTGATTTTTATGTGGCGAGTTGCCGGCCCTGACGCACAACCTTCAACGAAGGTACGCCCATTCATGCACGTCTCCACACAGAAAAAGCTCTAGCTGAGAATCGAACAGGACGTCTTACTGTGAGGTGACAATGCTACCGTAGCTCCACCACTGCAGTACTATATCTGTCAGTCTATGGCACATAATACATCAGTAAGGTGTGTGATATTACAAAAGGCATGAGTGGTATTGGCTCTGTCTCTCTCCTATGGTATGATAGTAAACTGCATATGATCCGTACATGTAAAACCCTTATACTGAGGAACTTCAGCATTCCATGGGCACAGACCTGTGAAGTACCCTGTGCCCCTCCCCCAATACTTTCTGAAATATCCTTACAGCTAGTATGGAAAGAGATATAAATAACTTGGCTGACACAGGAACAAGAAGGCCAAACATGCCTAAACATTCTGTGTGTGTAGGTGACATATTTAAACGACAACTTATACAATGTCACAATCAGCTATGTATAGGAACAGAGTAAGTTTAGTGAGTCAGACCTGCCGTGGCTATGCTAAAAGAACCTGTGTTCCCCTTTTATTTGTTTTAGTAGTTGTGCTTCTGTGTATTTTATCTGTTTGAGCTAAGCAAAAAAATCCTACAGACTAGAAGCAAATTATATATATCCTGTCCAATTAATTTTAGTAAGTCTGTTGGACTGAGTAAGGTGGTTCCTGCTAGATGGCAGCAGGAAATTGAGTCATGCTCCCTAAATGGCTACAAGCAGCAAGTGGCTGCTCATCTCTACATTGATACAAAGACATAAATATGTACTTTGTGTGTCTTTTGTTTGACAAGCATGATGAGGAAGAGGAGTGGTGGGTACAGAGCCACCGTTTTAAGGTTAAGACGTTTTATTTTAAGTGTTGATCAGTACAGTCATATGGTTAATTAAAATGGCCAAAGTGTCTCTTAATTTTCAGGACTGCTACTTTTGACTGCATTATTGTGAAGCAGGTGTGACAGACTGTTTCATCATTCATTATTCTGTTATGAGTATGTTCTTCTTATTGCAGGTATCACCCTAGTATAGGTAGAATTTTTGTTGAACACTGGTTCTTCTTCACTGAGGATTCGAATGGAGAGATGATAAATCAGTAAGCAAAAAAGAGTAGTACTGCTGGAACTGAATTTATCCTCAAGTCTCGGTGAGTACCTTCATGAGGTGGACCCTATTTTCACAAAATCTCATCAAGATGACACATATCCTCAAGTCTTGGTGAGTACCTTCATGAGGTGGACCCTATTTTCACAAAATCTCATCAAGATGACACATATCCTCAAGTCTTGGTGAGTACCTTCATGAGGTGGACCCTATTTTCACAAAATCTCATCAAGATGACACATATATATATAGACTGTATTTTATATAGCATATATCATGGACAGAAGTAGGCTAAAAAATAAAAAAGATAGCTGGGTGCACAAGACCCAGGATATAAAAGTGCCCAATCTTGGTAGGTGCACTGGTCCCAGGACTGGAAAAATGACAGTGTACAATCCCAGGAGAAGGATGGCCCCCTGTTGTAGAAGGAAGTAGTATTTCACAGAAATCACAAAAACTGATAGGCCAAAAAAGAGCCATGAGGATGAAAGAGTGGACAACTGAAAAAAGAGCCAGAGGATGAAAGAGTGGACAACTGAGGATAACAAAGAAATTATGTATTGTTACTATTATATAAGAAACCCCGAATTTCCAGTCGGACAATATACAAAAAGATTAACAGAGAAATTAGAAAAAAAAAATGCTTGCACAAGAAAAACTGTCAGAAGCCTCAAATAAAAATTTGTGTTCACTAATACAACAGATTTATGGAAAACATTATAGAGACCAAGAAACCTGGGGCCGTTTGGAAAAAGAAGCAACTGAGGAAGTGCAAAAATATAAACAATAAAATCTAGAGATTTTTGAAAGGCATGAAAAAGAAATATGGACATGGAAAAAAGAGAGATCTGATATGGTGCAATATTTATGCAAAGAAGAAAATCAAATGTATCAATACAAATAAAAGCAGCCCCAAAGATATTCAAAGAGAAATACAGGCAAAGGCATCCATACATGGAAAATTTCACAGTACAAAAAATAAGATCACAACCAGGGAACACAAAACAAAGATTAGTAAAGTAGAAATTAAAAAGGAAAACAGAAGCTGAAGTTATGGAATACCTGTGAAGTGAAGGATTTAGAGTAGAACGTCTAACACAGGTTATATCACAACATGATAGAACAATGAGTCCCTTAAGTAAGGAGAAACAGGAGGAGCAAGAGACATCAGAAGAAGAAATATGGTCATGGGAAAGAAAAAGAGATGTAATATAGTACTATATATGTATGCAAAGGAGAAAGCAAAAATAATTATTACAAAAAGAGCAGCACCAAAGATACTTGAAGAGATATACAGGCAAAAGCATCCATACATGGAAAATTTTGTAATACAAAAAATAAACAAAGACAAAAAGTAGAAAAGAGGATTAGTAATGGAGAAGTTAAAGAAATAGAAAATCTTTGTTTGTGGATTATTCTGGCTTTGTTTTTTCATGTGGTATTTGGTGCAGTTCCCTTTTCTACAAGTTGTTTTTCCTGAGGTTATGGATTACCTGTGAAGTGAAGAATTTAGTTCAGAAAATCTGACTCTGTTAACATCACAGCAGGATAGAGCAATGGACCCCAAAATTAAGGATATATCAGTGGAAAAGGAAACATCTGATCATTTATCATATGAAGATACTTTGGAACCTTCACAGGAAACCAGTACAACTTTTCAGCTGGAGTTACACATCTAGGGACGAAACCAAAAACTGTGGCAACTCTGACGCAGTCAATGATGTGGAGTGATAGCAGGTGAGTTCCCATATGAAAGAGCAATGGATGACACAGGATGAAACTGAAGGGAATGTGGCACAGTAAGATACTCTGGAATTTTCTGTAGAATGCCTGCAGGAAATGGAGAACAAAGAACATGCCCTCAGTTTAGAATAAAATGATGTAACAGAAGAGCTGCTTGATCTGATAGAGATGGACAGAGGTATTAAGATCAATGAAAGATACAGAAAGTCAACATAACCCCAAAAGTTAGAAGTTTGAGAAAACATATGAACACAGTAACTAGGACTGTTCATAAATATGCATGTGATACAAAATAGGATATATTACTGTGCAGCTAAATTAATAATAGATAAAGTCTTGCCACAAAAACACAGGGCAGTTAGGGAAAAGAAGGTAAGAAATCAAATGCAATCATGGAAGTATCGAAAAGAGAAAACTATAAAGCAATTAAGACAAGAAGTGTCACTGTTAGAGGAGATGAGGGAACAGATCAACAACAATGATAAAGTAGGATAAAAAAATGTTAAAAATATCCAAGAAAGACAAGCATGCAACAACTTTATTGTCAGCAGATGTCAGCACTAAAATAGAATGTTTTGAAACTAAATGGATTTTAGAATTACAAAGTGACAGAGGGAAGGGTCTAAATGACTATGTTCCTTTAAGAACACTGCTTGGTCACATGACCTTAAGTGGCAGACCTGAAATTGTGTGTATTTAAGCATTTAAACAGCATTTTATACTTGTTTTATTAGATCTGAAGAAGCAATTGGACAAGTGTGAAAGTGCTTGCCCCTTTCTTGGATGTTTTTAACATTTTTATGCTGTTTTATTTAGCATTTTATGGTGTTTTATTAAACACTGGAACTGCTACTTTATTGGATTCAGCAGTGTTGATTGTTTATTCTTCGGCTTGGAACATAACAAAGATACTGAATGGATAGAAGCAGTAAAAGAAAGAATAAGATGTTCAGTTGTACAGGATATGGAATGGGATGAAGTAATAGCCAGAAGGAGATTGAAACAAAGTTAAAAAAAGCCCCTAATTGGAAAAAAAAAAACTTAGGCCTAGATGCAGTACCTAACTTCTGGCTAAAAGTATTAACATCTTTACATAAAGATTTAGCTATGAGTAAGTAAGAACTATTTATATATGTGAATCCCAAACAGACATCAACCTGGTTAACAGGAAAAACAATACTCCTACTTAATAGCGAACCTGCAAGCTCTCTTAAAATCTATAGACCAATAACTTCCCTCCCAACAATGTTTAAACTATACACTGGAACTGATGCCAACAGAGTTTATTGTCATTTAAAACAAAACTCAATCATGGCAATAGAACAAAAGGGTAACAAAAAAGTCATATGGAACAAAGGATTATTTGTTGTTAAATAAAGTCATAATGGAGAACTGTAAAAAGGAGAAGAATCTAAGTATGGCAAGGATAGACCACAAAAAAAGCATTTGACAGTAACCCACATTCATGGATAAAAGAATGTTTAAAAATGTATAAGATATACCCTACACTGATCGATTACATTACAGTGACCATGAAACAGTGGCAAGCTATGATAAAGGACAAATTATTATTCCACGGGTAAAAATTCAAAGGGGAATATTCCAGGGTGACTCTTTGCCACTGTTGTTCTTTTGTCTTGCCTTTAATCCCTTAAACTGTCTGCTTAACAGATTAGGTCATGGCTACAATTTAGCGTCCAGATAAAGTGCAAAGACTTACCACCTTCTTTTTGTGGATGATTTAAAAGTGCATAGTTCATCAGACGAGGAACTGATAGCACAACTGCAAGTGGTCAAAACTTCTTCAGATGATATAAGAATGTCATTTGATCTTAATAAAAGTGCAAAAGCAACCTTTGAAGCAGGAAAACATCAGCCTGGGACAAAAATGTGATATAAAAGAAATTGAGCAAAAGGAAATTTATAAATATTTGGGAACGGATGAAGACTCAACAATAAAACATGAACAAAGGAGAATAAAATTTACTAAGGAATATTTTAGAAGACCAAAATTAATACTTAAAACAGCACTGACATCTAGGAACAAAGTCCAAGCTATAAACCAATTTGTTCTTCCTTTCCTGACTTACTGACTGGTCCCAAAAGGTGTTGGATTGGTTGAGGAGGAAAACAAGAAGGATGCTTCATGCTTATCAAATGATTTATAAAAGTCATTGTATACCAAGACTATATATATTCCCCGTTCTGAAGGAGGTATGGGCATCCTCGAAAATGACTATATGTATAGATCTGCAATCGTAGGACTGAATACATACTTTATCTGCTGACCTCACAAAACCCAAACATAGTGAAAGTTTTAAAACATGAGGAGAATAAGTCAAAGATGACTTCCCTGTTTAGTTTAGCAGAAGCATATTGGCATCAAGTGGGAATGGAAATCAAACCAGAAATAGATAAAAATCAGGCAGCAACTGAATGCGCCAAAAAAAAACAAATGCGCCAAAAAAAACAAAATAAAGAATATAAGTTAAGGATCAGATGAGAAGGCAAGAAATGTGAAAATACATAAATATAGTTCCAAGTACAGAAAACTCTTGGGACAACCTCATGCTGATCAGGATCAAATGCAGGAATGCTTAAGGAGAGTTGAATTTAAACCAAAAGACAAAAGCTTGATATTGGCAGCCCAAGATAGTGGACTATGTATACATTGGTTTACAAAGTCCATTGAACATGTGAGAGAAACAGACAAATGTAGGTTTTGTGAAATAGAATTGGAAACAATCGCACGTCTTGTTGCTCGTTGTGATATACTAATGTTAGAAGGATTGTATACTGAAAGGCATAATAATGTGGCAAGACTGTTGCATTGGGTATTCTGCAAACATTATAATTTCAAAGTAGCTGAAAAACATTGGAAATACGACCCAGAAAGCATTATAGAAAACAATGAAATTTATATCACAAGGGATCACCCATTACCAAATGTTTAAAAAAGAGATGTGAGAAAACCAGATATAGTGGTCCATGTAAAGACAAAAGTAGCATTGATCATTGAAATTGCTATACCCAGTGACTAGTGTCTTGCATACAGAGAGACACAAAGTCATAAAATGCGGGCAGAAATTAGGGCAATGTGGAGGAAAGATACCCAGACAGTTCCAATAGTAGTAGGAGCAACATGTCTTATAAAAAAAGAATTTACAATCGTACTTAGATACGTTACTGATACATGTGACTCCATATGAACTGCTGAAAGAGTCAGTACTGGGCACATTGCAAGTGCTGTGAAGAGCACTTTTGGCTAACATCACAGATTAGTATTATTTCCTGAACTTTAATCATATCTTGACTTAGGAGTGGGGTCCATTCCCATCATGGTATTAAACCCAGAAGACTTGGATAAATTAAAAAAAGTAATTGTTAGAAAATGGATGCTTGAAAAGGAATGAAAAAATGTAGGAAATGTAGGAACTAAATTGTTGAGGAATTACATTATTAGATGAAGCAGGAGATATTTGTAACAAAAGTAAATACTTAGTGAAGTGTCACAAAGTGATTAGGATGCAGCAATATTTAAGTGAATTTGAGATGCAGACTAAGTGAATGGCTTGAAGTCCAGAAACAATGGCAGAAACAGGATACATGAGCATGGAGGTAAAGGGGATTGAGTTGGGGTCATGTAGGTACACAGGGACCGTGTAACACAACTGAATGTGTTTACAAGTACACAGGGACTGTGTAACATAACCCAATATGTTTTAATGTTAGGGCTTAATAATGACATCTTGTACATCTAAGAAAAGGCAGATAAATGAGTCAGAAGGGAAGGAAAATTACATTACTCCTGGCCAAGTTTTATGTGATAAGGATGGATGGATTAAAAAAGGCAAAAAGAAGGGCACCATGCAGTGATATAAATTCACTAATGCAAATCTAGAGTTTAATGTGAATAGTAGTAAATCGGAAGTACAAATACAATTTTCCCCCAATAGTATCAGTGATGCTGAACATGGTGTCCGGGAAAGGGACCATCTGCAACAGATTATCTGTGTGAAGTAGAGAAATCAAGTAAAGTGTAGGTATTAACAATTGAAGAGTCAGTGTTCAAAGAAGTTAAAAAGTAGTTACCAAGGGTAGCTAGAACATAGGTTTACAGTAAGCTCATTGAGTGATCGCCATATGACAGATATCAGGACAGGAATCAAAAAAAATATTATTTGGAGGTTAGAAATAGACATTGTGATATTTGATGGGCACAATGACATAGGAAAAACATCAGTGGAGAATATTAAGGAAGTAATTAAGATTACAGAGATAAGAATGGAGAGAAAGTGTCATATACTGGTATATTACCAACTCCAAAATGTGGAGAATGGGCGAGAAGGCCGGCTAGTATAGTGAACAGTAACATAGAGAGGTTTATTTTGTTAGAAACTGAAGTAAGCAGATTCTTTCTGCAGATACATCGTTGGAAGTATAAATTATTTGAGTGTGGGAAAAGGTCATTATGGTTTTAAGAGGAAGAACTTGTGTATCTATAAAGAAGCAGCTGAACTAGGTCTACTGAATAAAATCTTGAGTAATTTAAGAAATTGAAATAATAAATTAGCTGCCACTGAAGCTTTAATATGGGAGCATAAAAACTGATGTAGGAATAATCACTGAGACATGATAGATACAGTGATGCCCACTGAGGGGTAAGTGAGTTTTCATTACTATAAGGCAGGGAGTAAAGGAGGTACGATTTCAATATATGTAGGTAAGAAGTACAACTTGGCATTATTTTGTAATAATTCTGCTTCAGAAATTACTTCTGTTACAATGTTTGGTGATTTTGTAACTTTGCAGTTAATAGGTTTTTATAGAAGCCAGTTGCTTAAACAGGAAGAGATTTCCATCTTCTCTACAGTTTGTGGGGATAGTACTAATATGGTGCTTATTGTAAATCAGAATTTACTGCATAAAAGCTGGGAAATCTTTCCATCCAAAACTAAGACTGATCATGAATTTCTCTGTTTTATGTGTTATGTTGTTAACGTCATCTTGCTTATAAGTTTGACAGTATTCTTGATGTAGCATCATCACCAGTGAAGAAAACAGTAATGATGGTTACAGCATGGCCACCTAAGGGGAATTCGGATCAGTGCACTGTTAGCTTTATGGCAAAGCCTTCCAATTACAGTAGAAAGACTTGAGAGGTGCAAGGAAAAGTACTATGAAGCAGAATAGTGTGCAATAAATATTGCTCTAGTACATTGGAACTAGGATGATTCATTTCCTGGTAATTCTGCAGCAAATAACTGGCATCATTTTTATTCCAAGTTAGCGAACCCAATAATTGCTTAAGAACCAAGTCAATGTAGCCTAGAAACTCTGAAATTAAAATACCTTGTTTCTGGAATAGCTATTTATTCAGGCTTTCTAGGCGTAGAAAGCAGAGACAGATTAAGGTGATGGATGATCCTCTTGAATAAAATACTTTGAGGTACAAAGAAAATGTTAGAAAATTAAGATCTCAGGCAATATTATTATCAGGCAGGCAAAGAGGAAATACGAGTATAGCCTAGCTAAGTATACGCTTGAATGTAAGAATGCTTTCATAAACATGTTTGAGCTAGTAGAAAGAATATGGGACTGACAAAACCTTAAAAAAAAATAAATAATGATAACAAATAAAAATGGTAATACAAAACTTTGATAAATTCTTCTCTTTTGTCAAAGGAATGGACACTAACAATGATCTAGAAGTTATTTTAACTCCTGATAACAAATGCTCACAAATGGAAAGGAAATGAGTTAAGGAGCTGAGATGGAGTAAATGATTGCTTCCTGTGAAATATTATAGATTCCTTGTACTCACCCATATTATGTTTTTCCAGCAAACATTGGAATCTGGCTATTTTTTGGGCAGTGGAAGCAGGCTCATGTAATGCCCGTACATAAGAAAAGAGTGTTTTCATTTTCCTCTCCTATCTCCCCACATTTGACCATCTGTTACCACCACCTCCTCTCCTCTCCTCTTGAAAAAGTGTACTGGATCCACCTTAGCCTTCCTAGACTGAACTTTATTCACATATGTGGTTGGGGGGGCAGGTATGAGACTGAGGATGTTGTTGCAGTGTGCACTAACTTCTGCACTCCACATCAGATTTACTTGCCCCACAGTGAGTACAGTTAAAAAGTATCATGGATTGTTTATGTATGTGCAACCTCCCATCCAACCAACATACTGCTTGCAGTACAGAGCTTGCCAAGCTGTTAATGCTGCTACTGCAATGAGCTAAGGCAGCCTCTCTCCATCCAAGCTGGGTAAGCTAGCATCAGCTGCTGCTCACTCCCACCCTACCCCACCGAGCCTGTCACATTGCTAGTTGAACCCTGGACATCTGAGGCACAGTCAGTGCTTTATCACACTGTGCCACTGGGAACCAGGGTTTTGAGAGAGCATTGATAAAATGCTTTTACTCCTATGTGTATTTATGGTATGCTGATGTATTCAAGCATGGATTCATACATTTACAGATCATATTCAGCAAATTTAATCTATTTTTATACAGGTGGGGTTTCTAGTAGTAGATGTAGATATCCCAGATGTCATTATATTTTTAAATTTGGACAAAGCTTTCAACTCAGCTTCCTGTATCTCAGTTATATCAGCACTTCAAAACTGAGGTTTTTAATGCCTCCCCAATTAAATAGATTGCAAAACAGCTAGAAGGTAGAAAGACAATATTAAAACTTGGGTGTTTGTAATCTCAGGAGTTCAGTGTTGAGACTTTTTTTGTTTTGCATGTATTTATGTTTACACTGTCAACTATTCATAAATGCTGACTAGCCAACTTCTCCAATGATGTTAAAATCATACACATGGTGAAGGCTATACTGGATCAGCCATCCATGCAAAAATACATTAATGGACTCTGTGTATGAGCTATGTTAAATAACGTTTCCTTCAATTGTAAGAAATTGTAAGTGTTGTGCATCTAGGTGAGGAAAGTATCAAGTATTCTTATGGACTAAAGCATGATATTTTAATGTGTGCTTACTACAGTAATTTAGAGGTTATATTTACAGAAGATTTGACATTTAAAGGTCATGTGACTAACGCAATTACAAATATTTTTTCATTATAATAAGTATTGAAATTATTTTGCCTCAAACATATTAATCTAATTGGAACCTACAACCCTCATGGTAAAAATACCCTTGCAATGGAAAACATACTAAGCTGGGCTGACAAATCTCTTCCCCAAGAAACAATTATCCTAGGAGACTTTAATATAGACTGGACAGCTTGTAGCTCTCAAAATCCCACTAATCACATTAACCAGCACAGCTTTACCTAGCTCATAAACCCCCCTACCAGGATAAACAGAACATCCAATAAACAATCTGTACTAGACTGGATATTAACTAACAAACCACTTCACATTCTCCACTCTAGTTGTCTCCCAGACTGCCTAAGTGATCATCTCCCAACCTTTATAATCAGACAATGAATCAACTCAAAGAAACAAGTAAATTTACAAACAAATAAGAAACACTAAACAATTTAACCCCAAAAATGTTATCAGCTCCCTAATCCACTCCAACTGGCTACCACTGAAACATCTTCCCCTGGAAGATGCTATCCATCATTTCAATAAAACCTTTTAAGCACTCACACTCCTATCAGAACCATACATGTAAAATCTAATTATGCCCCATGGCTAAGAAAAGAAACAAGGTCTCTATTAGTTGCAAGAGATAATGCATGGAATCAGTGAAACAATCAGTGAAACAAAACTAAAGTCAATACCAGCAAACAAAACTACCAAGAGCTTGGAAACAAAAGCTAAGAAAAAAATCAGGCAAGATAAAACAAAGTACTATAATGAGATCCAAACTAAACATCATAAGAATCCCCAAAAATTCTGGTCAGCAATAAAAAGCATACTTCAACCAGGTAAAACAACTACTCCGCAACCCACTACCTCAAATAATACAGATAACATAGCTACTCAATTCAATAAATACTTTACCGAATCAATAGCAGTCCTATCCAGAAAACAGCCAACCTGCTCAATTCTAGACAGTCCAAATCCTAATAAAGCTGAAACCATCTTCTCCATTCAGCCAGTCTCAACTAAAACAATAACAAAAATGCTTACTAAACTGAAACCTACTACTCTAGCTGCAGACAATTTACCACCCCAATATCTAAAAGTAGCAGCCGAAGCAAAAGCATATCCAGTTTTAATACTTATAAACAGATTATTAGTTATTTATTTACATTTGTTGACCGGGAGAGTCCGACTGGACACAGGTCCATTTTTAGCGGAGGCCCGGGGAGAAAAGCTCCACATTAAGTATTATTTGCATTATACAGTTAAAAAACATAGCATTTAAATATAGACATTAGTCCAGCTAAGGACGCAAGACAAGAATAAAACATAGATGTAAAACAGCTGTACAACATAGTACAATTTTAAAATATGGTGACATATACTAAACATGGTTACAAATGTAGTTGAGATTCATCAGTGAACAACTGATACAATCTGTTTTTGAGGTACATAACAGCCATTAGCAGTTGTTGCTACAAGAAGTTAGTATTACATGGTAGGTAGCTAGGAACATGAGTAGCCAAGCTTGTCAAGAGTAGGTTGTTGATAGGTGGCCAAGAGAGGTAGTGGGTGGGTGGAGCGGATGGTATTAGAGGGGGGTTGCAAGGGCATATCTGGCAAGTTTTTAAGTGTGATTTTAGTAAGGATTTGAAGTGGGTGCAAGAAGTTACAGAGGTAATTGAGGATGGGAGGGAGTTCCAGAGTTTGGCTATAGTGCAGGAGAATAATGCTTCTCCAGCAAAGTTAATGGCTCTTGTGACCTGTAGGAGGTTTTTGTGGCTGGATCTTAGTGGTCTTGTGGTTATGTAGGGTTGGAGTAGATTCTGGAGGGATGGGACTTTTAGGGGTTGGTTTATTAGTTTGTGGGCGAGTGCGAGTTGGTACCATTGAAGGAGGTGGGGGAGCTCTAGCTAGCCCAGTTCCGCTAGTGAGAGACAGCGGTGAGTATGGTAGGAAGCCCCTGTGGCGAATTTGGCGATTTTGTTGTAGCAGGTTTCGAGCTTATTTAGATTGCATTGTCTAAGGTTAGTAAATATTGGAGAGGCATAGAGTAGGGTAGAGATGAGATGATAATTTGCTACCGAAATTTTAGCTGCTTTGGTAAGTAGTTGCTGATTTCTATATAATGCTCCTAGGTTTTTTGTGCACTTTTTTAATGTTCATGGAAATGTGAATGTCAAAGTTCAGTTTATTGTCTATTTCTACTCCTAGTAATTTAGTGTGTTCTGTAGGATGGATGGTGGTGTTGTCTTTTGCTGTGATGTTAAAGTGAGAGCTGTCTAGGGTAAGTTTGGTGGGTGTTTGGGTTGAGTATTAGTTGGACATCGGATAACCAAGTTTCAATAATGGAACACAAAATCCCAACCTTATGGAAAACTTACCACATAATCCCCACTACACAAAGGAGGCAATTGTACTGACCTAGCCAACTACAGACCTATTGCGATCTTATCCCCACAGTCCAAAATATTAAAGGGAATTGTTCACACACAGCTTATGCACTACCTGCAAACAGATAACCTATTAACTCAGTCACAACATGGTTTCCATCCAAACCACTGCCCTGTTGTCTTTTACCAACACAATGAAACAATACAGAAACAATCACAGATACGTATCCTCTATTTTCTTAGACCTATCGAAAGCCTTCGATATGGTCTCCCACAGCTAACTCCTTACCATCCTTTCTTCACTAAACTTTTCCCAATCTTCATTTGACTGGTTCCAAGACTATTTGTCTGGATGACAGCCAGCAGTACAATGGCAAGGAGATCTATCACCCATTTTACCTACCACCATAGGTGTCCCTCAGGGCTCCATACTAGGTCCCCTCCTTTTCTCATTCAAAAATAACCTCCACACCTCAGTCCCACAGGCATCCCTAATTTAGTACACCAATGACTCCACAGTAATTTGCACTGCCCCTACTATTCAAGAATTACAAGTGCTCAACCAAAACTCATTTCTCACAATCGAAAACTGGCTAACTCTCATCTCATCTCATCCTGAACCCCAATAAAACAAAACTTGTGCTATTTCATCCTACCAAATCTACAACAGTTCTCTCCTCATTCACAATCCAGTCTGTCAATAAAGCCATAATTTCACCCACTGTCCATACGAAGTTGTTAGGTGTTGAAATACACAATAACATGAGATCTGATCTGCACAGATCTCAAATCATAAAAAAGTCCACAAAAAATTAGGTACTCTGTATAGGAATAAACGTTACTTCACAAACAACACTAAAGCTAGTTCAAACACACAATCTCAAACTTTCTGTATGCATCACCGATTCTCACCAACCTTAGGAAATCTGACCTCACAAAACTTGAAACATGTTATAATAAAATTGTAAGATTTGCAGCCAACACAAACTCCAGGTCTCATCACTGTACATCACTAAGGCAGCTCAACTGGCTAGAGTTCCCTCAACTTCTATTTTATAACCAAATAACCAAGGCCCATAAATTATTCTACGATAAAGAAAAGACACCTGCCCTACAAAATCTACTACAACTATACTCCAGTACCAGAACTTTGCGATCCAATAATAAATCTCTGATAAAAGTCTCCATTGTCAATAATCAGGCTGGAGAATCCCTTGTCTCCAACTGTATAGCTAAAATGTGGAATACTTTACCTTCTAGTATAATATCCACCACAACACCGCAATTTAAAGCTTTACTGAAAACTCATCTATCCAAAAACTGGATATGTCCATGTATGGCTCCTGACTAATCCTGCATGTTATTAATGCCGATACTGTTTTAGAGTCAGTCTTAATAATTGTACATATAAACACAAACAATATCTAGTACTATGTTTTAGCTACACCGAGTGTCCCATAATGTATATTTAATTGTGTTTTTACTGTGTTTATTACACTCTACTTGTATCTGTATTGTATTAGCTTATTTTTATGTGGAGCTTTTCTCCTTGGGCCTCCATTGAAAAAGGACTTGTTAACTGGGAAAGTCCGACTGGACACAAATGTTAAATATATTTATTTTATTTATTCTAAGAAAAAATATAATAAGACCTTGTTGGAAAATGGAGTGGATGTTTTGCTCATATGACACCAATGATATTAAAAGGTTTAAGAGGTTTAAATATAATACAATATAAAATATGCATTTGGTGAGTAAGAGAGCTTAAATATGAAGGTCTGATAGTAAAGGCCAAATTTACATTCTGTTCACTTCCGCCTATATAGGGTAACTTAATTTGATTATAAAAATATTTACACAAATGACTTACTCAGCACACCATCAACATCTCATTACAGAACCATTAGAGGTAGTAATTTGATGTTCAGAATTAATAGAAAGTTAAAAACAAAGGGGAGAAACTTCTTTCACTACAGTGCATGCATAAAATGGAATAAATTGCCAATTGAAAGAAGACTAGTAGATTATCTGCAATTTTTTTTAAAGCCAAGTTGATCATAAGATCATATGGAGACATGATTTTTTTGGATATTATCCTCATGGAGACGGTCTTCCTATGACCTTTTTTTGAGGTCCTAAGCCAACATGAAACACTGGAACATTGAATAACATCTTGATTGCTGAAACTGTAGTAAGTAAATTCATTACTATACCAATTACATTAGGGACAGACTGCTGCATCCCCATGCTGATGTTTCTGAAGTCACATATATGAATTAAAATTTTGTTTAATGGAAGATTATCATGTAGTGAAAGCTTATTACAATATTATGAGAGATGTACAATGTAACCATTACACCATTTTTCTATTGGTATTACTCTTACTATTATTACTGTTATTAGTATGTTGCCTAACATCGTGAGACATCTCTCTGCAGTGCATACATTTTTAATTAGAACTGAAAAAGCCATTGCCTTGCAAAACAGAGATCACCACTAAGTAATCTATTAAGAAAAAATATATGCAATGAAAAGATCATAAACCTTTCAAGTGTGAACATTTAAATTGTTTCTACCAGTGCTCCAGGATCTTTAGTGAACTATAAATGCATCATTATTTTGTAATCGTAATGTATATCCTTTTTGCCAAGTCTTAGGATGATACATTTAATGCCAATAAGAGTGAAGTCTTTGTTACTGCTCTTGGTATGTATTTTCTGTACAACTTCATCATATTTTCTTATAAAAATTATACATGGTTTGCACTCTGATATCCAAGAAGAATAGTCCATTTTCAGTGAAGGTCATTGGAGAAAAGCTCCAAAGTATTACAAAACATTTCAAGAATAATAATGTTACAGTCTTTAAAATAATACAAAAAACAAATACAGTTGAAATATCGATACCAATCTGGACATAATATGAAAACATTGATTAAAAGTGGATACAAGTTATGGCTTCTTTTTGCCTAACTGGTGTGTCACATACAATTTGTAGTTATGTTTTGCACTAACCAGTGTTTTAACCATTATGATAAGTATGGTTTAATATTTAATGCTATGAAAAGTCAAGGAAGCAGTACACAGGCCGAGTATGTAAAATGTGTAAATTATTGTAAGTGCTTTCACATTATCTCATACAAAGCTTCTTCAGACATTACAATTATCATGACCATATCACAAATTTAAAACTACATGATACCAGTCAACATAGTGAATAAAATTTCATTAACATCCGGTATATTACTATATTAATATATTATTTTATTTTGGCCATAGTATACTAGAAACAGGCAAGCAAAAACTGAGGGTAATGCTACACAATGCTAGAAGTCTAAATCTCAAAATGCACTCACTTGAGGCACTCCTTAAAATGGAGAACATTGATATCTGTGCAGTGACTGAGACCTGGTTCAAGGCTCCAGAGAGCACCCCTACACTACCAGGCTATAACTCATACCACACTTTTCAGCCATGTAACCTGGACCGGAACACCAAAGGTGGAGGTGTGTCCATATTCATTAAGGATATCCACACCTCCAGGCTAGTTACTCAGCATAATGCATCTGAGGTTATCCAAGTACAACTAACTCTGGGCAAAACTGCAATTCAAATTGTAGCTTGATACAGATCCCCCACCATGCCTCAAGATTTTCACTCCTCTTTTCTTGATGTACTGGAAAATATTAGGGTTCAACCAAACACCCTAATAATGGGCAATTTCAACTACCCCACCATTAACTGGGAAAATTACTCGTGTACCATCTCCTTCACACAACGCTTTCTGGAATTCATAAACTCTAATGCCCTGGATCAAATTATCCACATCCCCACCAGGGGCAACAATATCCTAGACCTAATCATTACCAACATGAGTGATCGGTGTTCCACACCTGAATTCAACTCCTCGTTGGTCCGATCTGACCATAAGCGAATTACCCTCGATATCCACATCCCGCCCCCACCCCCCATTAAGGAAACCATGGTAAAAGTTTTCTCCAAAGCCAACTTCATGCTTCTTAAGACAGAAGTGGTGAACTTCATGACACCCATGCAGATGGACAATACAGTTACGACTGCTGAATCCTACACAAATGCACTCTATAAGCACTTACACGAGTGTATGGATCGTGCTATCCCAAACAGAACCAAGATGCTACCCTCCAAAAAAAAGGAAGCCAATCTGGTGGTCCCCTGCCATAAACAAACTGTACAACAGAAGGAAGAAATTGTTGCAAAAGAAAGTAAAATCTCATGAGTGGAGGAGCTCCCTGGTCAGCCTCAGTAAGAAGCTGAGATCCCTTATAAGATCCTCCAAATCTAGCTACGAAAACAAAATTGCCACTGATTCTGACAACCACAAAGCATTCTATAGCTATGTCAAGAATCTCAATGGCAACACCCAGATCTTCTCGGAGTTATCGCACAACGGCATGAAAATTACAGAACCAACTGATATTGTCAACATCCAGGCAGATAGGTTCAATGCTAACTTTACCCCCACCTCACCCCCTAAAGGGCCCATATCTATACAGGAAGAATGCAGAGTCCCTGTAATCACAACTATGTAGGTAAAAGCTGCACTCTCTAAAGCCAAAAACACCTCCATGGGACCGGACAACATCCCAGGCTGCATTTTACACGAACTTCAGAATGAACTAGCTCCCCACTTAAGCACCATGTTCAATCATAGCCTCACATCAGGCTTTGAGTACACTGAATGGCATACAGCAACAGTTATCCCACTCCACAATGAGGGAGCCACCACTGATCCTGGGAACTATCGCCCTATTAACCTGACGAGCCTGGTCTGCAAGGCCATGGAACGTATCATCATGGAACTCATAAACAAAGACATTGGTAACCTCCAAACTCTGGATCCCACCTAGTTTGGGTTTGTGAAAGGCAGATCATGCCTCCTGAACCTGATCGACTTCTTTGAGGCAGTCACCAAAGCCATAGATGAGGGTAAGGTGGTTCACACAGCCTATCTTGACCTCGTCAAGGATTTCAACACCATCTCCCATTCTGGAATTATAGCTAAACTCACTAAACTAGGTATAAATCCCTACGTCACAAGATGGGTTGCCAACTGGCACACTGACCGAACCCACACTGTAAAAGTTGCACACTCCAAATCTGACCTAAAGCCAGTGACAAGTGGAGTACCACAGGGTTCAGTCCTGGGACCTCTCCTGTTTGGTATCTACTTCTCTGAGGTACAGGCTAATACAGAAGGCCTCTGGCTAACAAAGTTCGCAGATGACTGCAAACTAGGAACCATAGTAGAGTCCCCAAATGATGTGGAAATCCTACAGAATAGCCTCGCTGAGACAGATGCCTGGTGTCAGAGTCATGGCCTCAAGCTCAATGCCAAAAAGTGCATTGTCATCCCCTTTGGTAAAAACTCTGTACTCATGAACTACTACATAGACAGCAGTCTACTTAACACCGAATGTGTGATAAGAGACCTTGGGACCCAGGTGGGCAGTAGTCTGTCCTTTGATAGTCATGTCACCACAGTAGTCAGGAAGTCTTTCTACGTGGCACACAATCATAAAAGAGTTCTCATCCAGGAAAAAAATAGGTCATTGTTCTCCTCTACTTGACACTCATTAGACCCATTATAGAGTAAAACACCCCTTTTGGAATGTACCTCACAAGACATCTGCAGCAGCTGGAAAGGCCACAGAAGTACCTCACAAAGAGGATTGCTGGCCTTAAACAGATGCCCTACACTGACAGTCTCAACAAACTCCAGCTTTACTCCATAGCATATCACCTACTCTGAGGTGATCTCTGGTGGTCCAGCTGGTGAACCTGGGTAGCCTGAGGCAATGTTACAACTGCCTCATGTACACAAACAACCCTCTCCTCCTACCGCAAAACATTAACATATGCGAGAGATGCAATTATATAGCTAAATTGGAGGCTAAGCTCTCTCCACCCAAGACTGGAACAGGCAGTCATGAGGAGAAGGTTAACACTTGCACCACACCTCCAGCCTCACATAGACCTACTAAACCAGCACTGGCAAAAAATACACATAAATACACAAAATCATACTTTGAGCTCTAAATAAAAACCTGCAAAAGCATCACAGACCTCCAAAGCAGACACCCAAAAGACCTGCACCTCCCATCACAAACCAGACAACACATAAAACACAAAATGAGTGTGCCGCACAATCACAGCCCTTAAGGCGAAATAACATACCTAACACACTAGTAATAGGCGACTCTATAGTCAGGCACACTGACGTCCCACTCACTAGGCTGGACAAAGAGAAGGTTACTGTTAGCTGCCTGTCGGGAGCCAGAATCCGCCACATAACACAAGCACTCAGGTCACTCCAGAACAAGTACAAATATGACTCTGTCATTGTTCATGTTGGTGTGAATGACCTGAGACATACTTCCCTGGACTACATGAAAAGAAACATGGAAGAGCTCTCTGATCATGTATCCCAGGCGGGTATGACCCTGACCCTGAGTAGCATCCTGCCCTCACCAAGAAGGATAAAGTAAAACTTTATAAAGTATACAGTATAAAGAAAAAATGATCAATTTCAACAATTGGCTAAGCTTCTGGTGTCATTCAAAAGGGATCCAGTGTCTGTCAGCCTGGGACGACATGCTCGACAGGCCTCATTGCTTCGCAAGAGAAGGCTTGCACCTGTCACCCCTAGGCTTTCGAATACAGGCCAAGGCTCTTGCTGCCTCCATAGTGCCTTTTTTAGGCAAGGCTCAAAAGTCAAACCCACCTCCGCAAAGAGCACAAATAAAAAAAAATGAGGGTTATGTTACTCAATGCCAGGAGTTTAAATCTCAGAATGCACCTGCTGAAAGCACTCCTCAGTATGAAGAACGTCAACATCTGTGCAGTAATTGAAACCTGGTTCTAGGCTCCACAGAGCACCCCAGCACTACCAGGCTACAACTCATACCACACATTTCAGCCACAGAACATGGACAGAAACACAAAAGGAGGGGGTGTATCCATATTCATCAAGGATACCTACACCTCCAGGTTAGTGGCGCAGCATGATACCTCAGAGATCATTCATGTGCAACTAACATCAGGCAAATCTTCAATGCAAATTGTGGCCTGCTACAGCTCACCCTCCATGACCCAGGACCACCACTCCACCTTTCTGGAGACACTGGAAAACATGAAGATCCTACCGAACACACTGATATTGGGCGATTTCAATTACCCTACCGTTAACTGGGAAAACTACTCAAGTACAGACTCCCAGGTCCAGCTCTTCCTGGAATTTATCAACTCAAATGCCCTGGATCAGCTGGTAAACTCCCTTACCAGAGGTGAAAACATATTGGACCTGGTCATCATCAACATGGGTGACAGGTGTTCCACACCAGAGGTCAACCAGGACTGGTTAGATCAGACCATAAACTAATCACTCTGGATGTCCACACCACACCACCACCTCCAACCAAGGAATCCACAGTGAAAAACTTTTCTATAGCAAACTTCACCTTAAGACAGAGGTGGTAAGTTTCACAGCCCTCAAGATAAAGGATAACAGTGTCCAAGATGCAGGAACCTTTAGAAATGCACTCTGAGCACCTACAGGGATGCCTGGATAGTGCCATCCCTAGCAAAACTAAGACTCACTCCCCTAAGAGAAGGAAACCAGTCTGGTGGACCACTGCCATAAACAGGCTATACAATAGAAGGAGGAAACTAGTTCAGAAAAAAAGCAAATCCCAAGAAGGAAATACATCCCTGATCAGTATCAGTAAGAAACTAAGGTCTTCATAAAATCCTCCACGGCTAACTTTGAAAGAAAAATAGCCAAGGATTCGAAAGATAACCACAAAGCATTCTTTAGCTATGTCAAGAATCTAAGCGGCAACTCGCAGATATGCTCGGAGCTAGTGCAAAATAGCACAAAATATGCTGAACCCACTGATATTGCCAACATCCTGGCAGATAGATTCAGTGAAAACTTCACCCCCTCTCACCCCCAAAAGGGCCCACAACAATACCGGAAAAGTGCATTGTCCCGGAAATCACAGACGCACAGGTGAAAACAGCCCTTTCAAAAGCCAAAAGCACAGCATCAATGGGGCCAGATGGTATCCCAGGCTGCGTCTTGCACGAACTACAGAACAAACTAACCTCCCACCTAAACACACTTTTCAACCTCAGCCTCTCCACAGGCTACATGCCCATAGAATAGCACACAGTAACAGTTATTCCGCTCCACAAAGGAGGGGCCACAACTGACCTTGGTAACTATCTCCCCATAAACCTGACTAGCCTGGTCTGCAAGCCTATGGAGCACATCATCATGGAACTCATTAACAAAGACATTGGGAACCTCCAAACACTTGACCCGACCCAGTTCGTCTTTGTTACCTACTAAACCTGGTTGACTTCGAGACAGTCACCAAGGCGATAGATGAGGGGAAGGTAGTTCACACTGCCTACCTTGACCTCGCCAAGGCTTTTGACACCATTCCCCACTCAGGAATTATAGAAAAACTCACCAGCCTGAACAGAAACCCCTACGTCACTAGATGGGTTGCCAACTGGCTTACAAACAGAACTCACACAGTAAGAATAGCGGGCTCCAGATCTGACTCTAAACCAGTCACAAGTGGTATCCCACAAGGCTCGGTCCTGGGACCCCTACTGCTCGGCATATACTTCTCAGAAGTACAGGCAAACACAGGAGGATTATGGCTAACCAAGTTCGCCGATGACTGCAAACTGGGAGCCATAATTGACTCTCCAGGTGACATGGACATTCTCCAAAAGGGCCTTACTGAGATGGACACCTGGTGTCAAAGTCATAGTCTCAAGCTAAATGCCAAAAAATGCATAGTCATCCCGTTTGGGAAAAACAAAACACCCATGAATTACCACATAGGTGGCAGCCCCCTTAATACAGAAGAGGCAATAAGAGATCTGAGGACCCAGGTAGATAGGAAATCCTTCTATGTAGCCCATCTAATTACTAAACTGTTCACATCTAGAAGTAAAGAGGTTATAGTGCCCCTCTACTCGTCAATCATCAGACCCATCATAGAGTACAATGCCCCATTTGGGATGTACCTCACAAGACACTTCCAACAGCTGGAAAGACCACAAAAGTACCTCAACAAGAGGATTACTGGTCTCAAACATATGTCCTATGCAGCCCAACTGGAAAAATTTCAGCTGTACTCAGTGGCATATCGCTTACTCAGAGGTGATCTCTGCCTGACTTACAAAGCCATGTCCAACTCAGAATTGATGGACATGCTCCACCTAAAGAAATCCAAGTCACTGCGAGCCACTCGCTCTAGTGAGCTAAACCTCACCACAACAATAAATAGAACATGCTGGAGGGATAGATTCCTGTCACAGAGACTCCCCATGCTTTGGAACAAAATTCCTAACTACATTAGGCACATCCCCTCATTAACAGTCTTCAAAAGAAACCTTGACGACTGGATGGGTAACAGAAAATACACCCCTGGGATCACTTCATTGGCTCTTCTTGACAGAGGCTTAGTTAATTAATCGATGGGGCAGCGAAAGCTAACACACTCTGGCCAGGCTTATAAATTCCCTCGGGCAGATAGCCTAGTACCTACCTATGAACCTATGAACATATAAAGCTATGACAAATCCAGAGCTGTTGGACACGCTACACTTAAAGAAATCCCAATTCCCTCAGAGCTACACAGTCTAGGGACCTAAACCTTGTCACCACAATAAACAGGACATGCTGGAGGGATAGATTCCTGTCCCAGAGACTTCCCATACTCTGGAACAGGCTACCCATCTATGTCAAGCAGAGTTCTTCATTAGCACTCTTCAAGAAAAATCTTGATGAGTGGATGGGAAATAGGAAATACACCCCGGGGATCACTTCTGTGTCTCTGCTCGACAGTGGCACAGGAAAATAACTTTCTTGGGTGGCATAAGCCAGGGAACCTTATTGGCTAGGCTTACATAGGCCCTCAGGCCAATAGCCTAGTACCTACCTATGAATTATGCCAGTAGCAACCCTGAATTCAATGTCATTGTATATTGGAGTACTTTTATATATAGTTACGATTTTTATAGCAGCCAAAAGCTTTATTAACATTTCTGATTATGAATTTTAGCCGCATTGGCTGTTAATATTGACTCCCATAATGTTAAATTTAGTTAGGGTTCTTTAACTATATGCTGTGAAGCCTTACTATTATGCAGCATGTTTGACTGCATCTTGAGCAATGTGATCCATCTTAACTATATGATTTTATCTGTTTTGGTGATTTGATATAAGGTAATTTCTTATTTTAGATCTATTTATTTGACTGAAAGATTTAAAGGTCACACAATTAAGTGATCAAATGCCTAGTATTTAGGAACATTATATTCAAAGTATAGAATCACGATTTGCACTGGGTGTGATGAGGGTGGACAGGATTAGGAATAAGTATATTAGAGGGTCAGCCCAGGGTGGAAGGTTTGGAGACAAAGCCAGAGAGGCAAGATTACGTTGGTTTGGACGTGTTCTGAAGAAGGATGCAGAGTATATAGGGAAAAAGATGCTAAGGATGAAGCTGCCAGGTAACAGGAAAAGAGGAAGGCCTAAGATAAGGTTTATGGCTGCGGAGAGAAAGGACATGCAGGTGGAAACAGATGATCCGCTGTGGCGACCCCTAATGGGAGCAGCCGAAAGAAGAAGAAGATATTCAAAGTATAGAATCAAGTGAAATACTATAATATTAGATGTTCAATGGGCAGTTTAAGTAAAAACACAATGCAAGTCTACATCTATGCTGTTTCTAAGCATTAGAAGTCTGTATATGTCTGTATATATGCTTGGACTTTGCAGTGAATAACTGTTGCAATGTGAATATTTATAGTAATGGTTTTTATTCCTTTACTCTTAGTAGTGAAGTTTTATTTTTAACTTAGAAGTGTTAATTGCCAAGTTGGCTAATGTGATTTTTATCATAAATTGTGACTAGCTTCACATGAAAAGGGCATTTTTAGCAATGGCATCATTTGTGGTGGTGATGTACAAAATGTAATAATTTTTGTTATGTTTGCATACATAATATATCAGTGCAAAGCAACGTTAACATAAAGTATAGGCAATATTAAAAATTCCTTATATAGTTAAGGTTGCACTGTTTTTATGTTTTGTGTTGGACATATATCTTTAAATCTGAAGATCTTCAATGTGAAAGTTGAAGTTAATTATTTCAAGATTTTGCACGTCACTCGTGACATAATTTTATTCACCATGCTGATTGGTATCATGTAGTTTTAAATTTGTGATATGGTCATAACTGTAATGTCTGAAGAAGCATTGTATGAGACAACATGAAAGCTCTTACAATAAATTACGTCACTCGTGACATAATTTTATTCACCATGCTGATTGGTATCATGTAGTTTTAAATTTGTGATATGGTCATAACTGTAATGTCTGAAGAAGCATTGTATGAGACAACATGAAAGCTCTTACAATAAATTACACATTTTATATACTCAGCCTGTGTACTGCCTCCTGGATTTTTCATAGTGATGTTGTTTGTTTTACGTGGAGCCAGTTTAATACGAAGTGACACTGCTTTTTATTCTTGGTTAATATTTAACGCATTTAATTTATCATTCCATGGAAGGCCATACTTAAAGTATAGTTCTATAAGCATAAGCAAACCTACCACAACAGTAGGTGTTTGAATGTTCCCTATGGGGGTTATATCCTGCATAGGATATAATAGCTAGCCAGTTTCCAAAGTTTCAGGACATCTTCTGTATACTCAACCCATTAGTCAGCTTTAACTGAGCTGACTTAAGGACAAGTTTGGGTGCCAATCCCTTCAGAGATTTCAAGCCTACTTAGACAGGGAGGCTGAAAACAAATGTCCACACTCTGGTATAAATAATACACCAAAAAAAAAAACAAGGGGAAGGAGGCAGAGAGTGGCTGCTGCAGCAGTGATCATTCAAACATGTACCTTTATGGTAAATTTATTTACACAACTGTACTATGTTCATCAAATTGGTTGCTGTTGCAGTAGCCTAAGTTATATGGATAGATTATCATAGCTTAGAACAACTGGGAGTTGAAAGAGGAAGGGTCCAGGACCCCCTTCCCCCAGGAGAATGGTCTAGCAAAGCATGTCCTAGACTAAGGAAAATGGATCCAACTAGTTTTAGAATGGCTTATTAAGAAATCTAACCTAGTAATTAGCTTTGAAATGATGAAACTATAAATTTAAGGAAAAGGGAAAATTAAATATGAACAGTATTAAAAACATTTTAAGAATAATAGGAATTTTGGAGTGGTGTAGTACATGTTATGCAGATGGAAATATATTAAAAGACATGAGATTTTTAACAAATGAAGCAAGATTACAAACAGAGAAACTATGAGGAGGAAAGATAATCTGGAACTTAGGAAATGAGAGATGTTCTGGAATAGGTGTATTCTGTAGAAATACAGTAAATATACTAGATGTAATGTTAGCAAAAATTGGATGATTAACCATTGTTGATTTAAAAGGAAAGAACAAGTATACAGAATTCTAAAAATAAATGCTTATACTAACTCTAAGGAAAGGGAAAGCTTATTTCATCAGATTTTAGACTATGTAGTGATAAATATGAATGTTATAACAACAGGATAATTTAAATGTGATTTAAGAGGCAAGCATAAAAAGAAAGGAAATAATATAAGAGACGTGTTAGAAGTTAAGATGTGGTAAATTAAAACTTTGGGACAAAAATTAATGGACTTACAAAAGGGGTACGTATAGAATTGAAGTAGATTATAGTACCAGAAGGTTTAGTTATAGCAGAAGGGGAAGTAGTTGAAACTGGAATTTCTGATCATCTTACAATATGGCTAGAGATAAAGGAAAACAAGAAATGTATAAAAATGGGCAAATGAATAAAAAGGATACATGTGGATACATGAGAAAACATGGAATGAAGGAAAGAGATCAGTAGTATAAATATGGGAAGATTATATTATTATGAGAATATTTTATTAAAACAATGTCTGAATGGTCGATGATATTTAAGGAAAAATATAAAAAAAATGTTTTTACAGTGGCAATATGATGTGAGAAAAGTAGAGAAAGAAAAGTATAAAAGAACATATAATGATGCATTAAAAGATTTAAAACATGATAGAAACTTTGACAAAGAAAAATAATTATATGCAAGAAAATAAAAGAAAATCAAGAAAAAAATACAAGAATTGCTACATAAGCAGAGATATTTTCACAAAGAAAAGGATAAATATTGAGTTACTTAAGCTGATCAGTAAAGGAAGATGGTGGTGTAATGAGAGAGATAAAACATGTAAAAGCAGAAATAGAAAGAACCCAGGAAAAGATTATGACTAGTGCAGTGCTAAATGTACAAGAAAAGTTTAAAGAAGAAAGAAGGTAGTGAAAAAAAAATGAAAAGTGAAAAAGTTAACAGAAAAAGAGAATACAGAGTTGGGAAAAGGGCATTTCCTTAAATGGGCTCCATAAAGTATTAGGACAAGTAAATATAGATTAAAGCTGCAGGACCAGATGGAATAGGGTGTGCAATTTATAAAAATTTAAGGGACTGGCAAAAAAAATGCATATATACATAAGAATGAATGGGTAAATAAAAGAATTATCATATAGGAGAAGGGAGATGGAAGACAAGAAATGGAGACTGATAGTATTGAATGAAAATAATACAAAAACAGACTGGAAACTAACATGGAAATATTATGGGAGATAACATATATTGTATAAAAGGGAAGGGTTGTTAAAAACTATTGATGATAGAGAAATTGTGGATGATATTATGAATAGAAAATAAGTGAAAATCATGATAGGAAACCTTAATAAGGCATTTGACACAACCTGACATGAAATTTTATGGGTAATAATGAAAGAATACAATATAAATGAGAAAGGAAATTATGCATATCAATGTATAGTAATAATACAGTAAAATACTTGTAAATGGCTGGGTAAGCTAAGAGGTACTTATGAAGAGTGGTGTAAGACAGGGATGTCCAATGAGTTGTATACGATTTGCATGAGTTATAATAATGATAGAATGTGAAAAAATTACAAAATGAAGGGGGTAGTGTATATAACACATGAAGGGTTAAGAATTCCAGTTTTATTAACATATACAGATGACATTATAATAATTGCAAAAAAGAAGAAGATTTGGATAAAAGAAGCAATAATTTGCACAAATGATTGTCTAGAGATGACAGGGATGACTTTAAAGAAAAAAGTAAAGGTTTAGGCCATGTAGTATATATTGGGGTATATATTTTAAAATGAATGAAAGTTTTCTGTTGTGTATAAAATTTTGGAATAAAGATGTACATTGAATTCAATGGGGAAAAAAGCAATAGAAGGAGTAAAACAAACCTGTCTTTTCTGGAAAACATGTAAATTATCATTCAGAAAAAGGCTTATTTGATAAATTCAGTACTAATGCGAAAAAGAGCATACATAGTGCTAGATTTTATGAATATAAATCTGAAATTAATTATGTTGTAAATATGCTGAAAGAAAAGGCTTGCTTAAATGCAGAAACAAAGTTTAAGTAAAATGTGATCAGCAGTCATACTAAATGACCATGGCTTGGAAAAGGAATCTGCTGAATGGACATTCTTCCCTTACAGACTCAAAATAGGATGTATGCAAGAACAAAAATGCAAAATCTGCTTTTTAAGAACAATGACATGTTATTCTGCATGGAAAAACAGGATGACAGATGTTTTTATACAAAGATCCAAATAAAATACAGGATGTTCACACTGTCAGAAAAGTTGATCTCTGACAATGTGTTTTCTCAAAAATATGTTTTTCTTCATAAAAAACAGGATATGCTTATCAGCATTGACATAAGAACACATGTTTCTATACACAGATTCAAATAGAATACAGGACAATGTGTTTCCTCAAAATATGTTTTTCTACATGGACATCAGGACACTGTTACAGGATATTCACACTGTCAGAAAAGCTGGTCTCTTACAAGACATTGTTAAACAAGGAAGTTTAGTATTGTTTCTACAGGATAAGCAATTCTCCAAAATATGTTCAAAAACTGTATATAAAGAGCTGTATAAATCCAGTTGTGAGAGAGGTTTGGTAGGGACATAAGTCCCAAGGTAAATGTTATATCTCTCACATCATCTGTACTATATGAGAAGTAAAGTTGGAACAGTACTTTTAAGCTGCAACGTTTGTCCAGTTTTATTTATTATAAAAGTTATTGGTTACTCTCTTAAAGACAAGTGCTGCAAAGTATATTCTCTCATCAGTGTATATTCTGCAAGTTTCTGTATGCAACAGACTGTGAATGCAAATATAATCAGACTTTGAATTTTAGCAAGAATCCAGCCAGCAAGACTGAGTGTCGTAAGAACACTGCAAATCCATCACACCAAGCAAGTAAGAGAGTAAATCTCAAAATATTTTTTCAATGGCGAGGCAGCTGAGTGACTAGCACCATATAATTTTTCAATGGCAAGCTAGTCTGCATTTGAACCTACAATCTGCATTCAACCACAGGAGGAGTGATGGTAAGCCCTGCAGAGGGTCACTTCCGTCAAATTGCAGTAACTAACATTTGTACGTATGTGTAAATCCTACACAGAAGTATTCCAGTTTATGCAGCTTTCAGTAGTAAAGTTTTATAGACGTCTACAATCCGGAGTGAGACTAGTTCAAGAAATTCGCAGTGCCATAAATTCTTCAAGAAAAGGGAGATATCCACTAGCCCATCAGTCCACTGCCTGTTGTGCTTTCCCAGCTTCTCAAGTGACTTTGAAAAATTTCCAGCCATCTGCAATAGCAGCCTGATCACCTGTTTTCTTGCTAACTGGTAAGACTTTTTTCTGTGTCACATATTTAGTATGGATGATGTTAAAACAGTTTGTATATTCTTAAAAGAGTTTTTATGTTCTTAAGACAGTTTGTATATTCATATATAGTTTCTGTATTCCTAGACAGGTTGTATATTACTAGATAGTATGGATATTATTTATAATTCATGCAGGAGTAAACCAAACTTTAGTAAATTACTATGTTGGTATACACAGCACATTAGTAAATGTAAAACCTTATTAGGGCAGGTTGATAGTAAGGCATTATGCAAATGTATTACAATATTTGGCTGGTATCTCAAAGAAAACCATGTGAAATATGACAAATGTTTATTGTGTGCTTCAACAAAACTGCATTTTGTGTATTATGTCATAAAAAAATATTGCATCATATTGCAAATATAAAAATAGACTGTAAAGACAGATCTGAAGAATTAAGTAAGGGTAAAGTGTTTCCATTACATTCTGATGTTGAACAGTTATGTCCTGTCACCACATGTGAGTCAAATCAGTTACTGATAGATCCCTTAGTACATTTTGTTACAAAGGAATGTAGTAAACTTCTAAAAGACAGACACAATGAGTTCAGGAAGCTTAGAGAAGTTATACATACATCTTTTCAAAAGTGCATAGGAGTTTCAAATTCAGCAGAACAACTTACTAAAGAATGTCAGAAAGACCATGCAACATCACAGGAAATTCAACAGAAGTTCCAGGATAAAGAAAATAAATTAGCTGAACTGACAGAGACTGGGAACTTCCTGCATACACAGCTAATCTGTGCAAAAGAAATATATTTTATAATATGCTTATGTTTTGAAAATGGTTAAACATACATGGTAGGATGATAGGGACAAATCATTCTTAAATGTTTTACTTTCATTCAGTTAAAGCAAGACATCTATCAGTACTACAGTAAAGTAAAGCATATGAATGCCATTCATTAGCATAGTCAAAAGGTAAACAAAACTGTTCTAGTGTATTATAATATATAAAATTAAATAAAAATAGATGAGTAAAAATTTAAAGTCACAAGACTGACATGCTTGTATAAAGATATACAGATACAAGACAGACATGCATGTGTGTTCTTTTCATCTAGAGTACATCTGTTACAATAAGGCAGACAACAGCAAATATAAATATAAATGTGTTGGTTAAACTAATATCTATTTTGTTTTTTACAATTTGTTTATAATTATATAGTAACACCAAACAGTTAAAGTTCTGAATTTTAAAAATAAATAAAATCACAGATGGCATTAGTCAAACAGTTTTTGTAAAATTAATGGCAGGACAGTTAAATAGTTAAATAAAAAAAAAAATACTGAAATCCATGTAAGGTAATTGTAAAATGATGTCTATTTATGTTGTATAAATGCATAGTTATGCAAAACACAATCACATTAAAGGAAAAATGCTAAAAGAATTAACTATAGTTTACAGAGTATGAAATGTGAGCTCAGACCTTCCTAGACTGAATGAATAGTTACAGGAAATGCTGGAAAGATACGATAAACAACAAGACTGATTGCCAGGCAAGTAGCTTGAGTTTCTCTAAAGCATCATTGTTATTAAAACATAATTGTTAAAATGTTTACAGGCAACACTATTTAGTAATTGTCATAAAATGTCACAATTGTGCATATATGTCACTGATAATCTGTTTGCAAGTAAATGTTAAAAGGACAAAAAAAACCTCAGTTGTATCAAGTACAGCCAGCAAATGGGCTATAGTATATATACAGTTCAAATCAATTGTGCAGGAGAATGTAAATGCCTACTAGTGGTAGTAAACAGCAAAAGCTTTATAAAAAATTATCAAATCAAACAAAAGTTCATAATTTAATAAAATAAATGTATAACCATAGTGTTAGGCTAACATACATTCTATTTTCACAGCAAAGGGCAGGTAAACAGTGCTGAAGTACTACAGGGGGAGGGGTACTTTCTCAGTTTTACACTGACTGTATAAGAGGGAGGGGCACTTTCTCAGTTTTACACTGACTGTATAAACAGACTGTGACAAGGGTCTGAAATAAAGCTACATAAAAATAAATAATAAGGGTCTAAAATAAAGCTACAGGAAAAAATATATATATCTCATTCATTCTTGACAATACTCTTTTAGGTAGAGGGAAAAACAGGTATTAGTGTATTAGAAATACTGGTAAACTGGATTAAACCTGACAGGATAAGATATTTTACAAGTTGTTAATAGCTATCATAATGGTTATTATTTTATTGTTTAGAAAAAACAAGAGATGATTTAAAATTGCTTTATTAAAGCTATACAAGAGAGAATAAAGATATGCAAAATGCATAAATGTTTCTTATAGCAAGAATGGTCACTATTTTCAATATGTTTTTGGCAAAACAATGTTGGTATAAAAAAGCATGAATATTTTTAATTGTTGAGTATGTAGTTTAAAATAACAGGACATATGGATTTGGTGTCAATTCCACTAGATATTTCTAAAGAGACAAACATTTTCCAAGATTTTGCTTAAAATTAATGTTATTAAATTTGTAAGATTAGACTAAATGTACTAATTTATAGTCTTTGTATGTACAAATGCAGAAAAATTCAGTACAAATGAAATTAATGTCTAGTAATGAATATGTGTGAAAAAACATATTTAAAAAAGTGGGTCCAGTATACCTAGTAAATTGAAATGCATGAACAGCAAACAGTCTATGTAAATACATACTGTACAGAATACATTGTAGCAGTTCAGAGACATGAACACAATGTGATGGTTAAAATGACATTGAAACTGTGTATTTTCAGTAGTGTATAAATGCTTGCAGTAGCACATGGTTACTGTCTCTCATAGTTAATTCAACAGTTGCAAAGAGTTAATGAAACAGTTCTAAGTCATAAATTAAATTCTGTGATTGCAAAAGAATAAATTGATCATGTTAAAAAAAAAAAATAATAACATTAAAGCAGACACAGCTCATAATTGATAAAATATTTTTCACAGAATGGTCTGCAAAAGAAAAAGTTGTTAAATACATTCAGTTTTGGTAGTAATACTTAATATCATTGTATTAACTATGTAAAATTGCATTTTGATTTGTTGTATCAAACTAAAGGTTTGTTTCTTGTGTTTTCTATATAAAATGTTTTGAGTATGTTTAAAAACAGAGGGAATTGTTAGATTTTATGAATATAAATCTGAAATTAATTATGTTGTAAATATGCTGAAAGAAAAGGCTTGCTTAAATGCAGAAACAAAGTTTAAGTAAAATGTGATCAGCAGTCATACTAAATGACCATGGCTTGGAAAAGGAATCTGCTGAATGGACATTCTTCCCTTACAGACTCAAAATAGGATGTATGCAAGAACAAAAATGCAAAATCTGCTTTTTAAGAACAATGACATGTTATTCTGCATGGAAAAACAGGATGACAGATGTTTTTATACAAAGATCCAAATAAAATACAGGATGTTCACACTGTCAGAAAAGTTGATCTCTGACAATGTGTTTTCTCAAAAATATGTTTTTCTTCATAAAAAACAGGATATGCTTATCAGCATTGACATAAGAACACATGTTTCTATACACAGATTCAAATAGAATACAGGACAATGTGTTTCCTCAAAAATATGTTTTTCTACATGGACATCAGGACACTGTTACAGGATATTCACACTGTCAGAAAAGCTGGTCTCTTACAAGACATTGTTAAACAAGGAAGTTTAGTATTGTTTCTACAGGATAAGCAATTCTCCAAAATATGTTCAAAAACTGTATATAAAGTGTATAAATCCAGTTGTGAGAGGTTTGGTAGGGACACAAGTCCCAAGGTAAATGTTATATCTCTCACATCATCTGTACTATATGAGAAGTAAAGTTGGAACAGTACTTTTAAGCTGCAACGTTTGTCCAGTTTTATTTATTATAAAAGTTATTGGTTACTGCTCTTAAAGACAAGTGCTGCAAAGTATATTCTCTCATCAGTGTATATTCTGCAAGTTTCTGTATGCAACAGACTGTGAATGCAAATATAATCAGACTTTGAATTTTAGCAAGAATCCAGCCAGCAAGACTGAGTGTCGTAAGAACACTGCAAATCCATCACACCAAGCAAGTAAGAGAGTAAATCTCAAAATATTTTTTCACATAGCATTTATATTTATGTCGCTAACAGTATTGAAAAAGGAATTATTGCAGATAATTTTTTCAGTTATATGGGGTCCCAGATTAAACCCAGTAAAAAGAGAAGTTTTGAATGTAAATAAAGAAGGGGTTAAGGGGTAATTAACCCAGAGGTATATGCTGCTTTATTAAATTGTACAAAGTGCTAAATTGGATAAATGAAAACGATGAGAGATTACAAGTAAAATTGTATAAATGTAAGTACGACATATTTTAGGATATGGTAAAAAAAGAGTAAAGAGTTTATAAATGAGGAAATAAAACAGTACCAAGAAAAATATTTTTCTGGAAAATAAAAACTGATGTTATAGAAAAAGATAGAAAAGTATGGCATAAAAACTTATAATAAAATATTGCTATGTAAAACCATGGGAAGATCTAACAGATGAAAAAATTTAAGATATAAAAAACGGCAGCAAATGGTATAATCAGAAAGTAGAATGTCAAGATGTTTTGTTTAGCCTGAAAATAGATAAATTGCCAGTAAAAGGATATATGCCATATAAAAAGAAAAGCGGTAGACTATGTTTACATTGCCAAGAAGAAGAAACTATGGAACATGAATTTTTGAAATGTAAAAGAGTTATGGAGAAAAATATGTAAAGAAGATTTTTTTGAAGATATAAAAGAAGTGGATAAAATAAACATGGGCATGATTAAATATGGATATTATAATAATAGAAGTAAAGAATATGTTAAAAGAATTGATAAAAAGTTATTTTATGTTATATGGAATGAAAGAATAAATTAAATTATGTTTAATGATGAATGGATTTTAGAAACAATATTAAGTAAAATTACATGGTGGTTAAGGAAAAAGGAGTGGTGGTCTATATATATATATATATATATATATATATATATATATATATATATGGATTCCTATTACATGAACGAAAGTTCACTACTTCGAACTTGTAATAGGAAGCCTCACTTCTGCGAAAAATCACTTTAACGAAACTGAACTCTTGCGTAAGTGCACTTCACTGAAACACCGCAGCACAGTGGAGGACATAAAAAACAAGCTATGTCCTCCACTACGGTGCGATAGTCACAGACCTTAGGGTTAGGGCATGGGTTAGATTCATAGGTTCATACTAGGCTATCTGCCCTAGGGCATTTATAAGCCTAGCCAGAGTGTGTTTGGCTTTCGCCACCCATTTTAAAATTAATTTTGCTATGCCCTTTTTCGAGGTTAGTATACTGTGCCTCTGTCTAACAGTGACACAGAAGCGATACCCAGGGTAAACCTATGATCTCCCATCCACTAAGATTCCTCTTGAAGAGAGTCAGTGAGGGACTCTGCCTAACCTGGACTGGGATTTTATTCCAGACTGAAGAAATAAGGATTCCAGAGGAATAACCAGAGTTAGGCAAGGGGATAGTTAGTAAAGCTCTCCCCTTACCCTAACCCATGCCCTAACCCTAAGGTTCGTGACTATCGCACCATATTGGAGGACATTGCTATGTCCTTCAATGCGCTGCAGTCTTCACGGACCTTAGGGTTAGGGCACGGGTCATGGTAAGGGAATAGCCATACAGGCTATCCCCTTACTATGACCCATGCCCTAACCCTTAGGTCCATGAGTACTGCACGGAAGTTCAGTACAACACCCTTTCATTGTACTGAACTTCACGTAAGTGCACTTTCGATTAAGTGCACTTTCGCTGCAGTAAGCATTCCATGCACTATTTCGAATTAGTGAAAATTTGATCTAGTGTATGGAACCTATATATATATATATATATATATATATATATATATATATAAACATTTGTAAATCTGTAAATATTTTGTAAATAGCTATTTTTGTATACAAATAAAGGACCCCATCTCTCTGGGATGAGTGCCATGAGATCTTTTGTATCCACCTGAACTGCCTCATATCATGCAGATGGGGACAAAGGATGCTTCAGTTCATGCTTACAGAACATTGCTTCATAGAGAGAACAGTGGGGCCTTGCTATTCATTGCATAAACAATGCTTTAAATGAGCTTCCAAGATGTTTTGAAAGTTGAAAGATGATGGGAGGGGGCAGCTGCTTGAGTAGTTCCAGACATATCTAACAAACCATTTTTTTTTCTTTACTCTCCCTGTTTTATTTTATAAGCATTGGATCATAAGGAATCATATTACTAAGCATTATTAAAGCAGAAGGTAGTCTCTTTGGCCTTCAACATAAAACAAGCACACAGCTTTTCACACAAGAAGCTTTATTGAATCAGTTAAGTGCTTTTGTCAGTTATCACAAGACTTCATCAGAACTGTTCACACTTACTCAACCCATTTCATGTGATCCATACTATTCAGTCAGATAAACTAATCCAACACACAAAACCTTTTAAACTTTAGATGAGACACACAATAATAAAGCAGGCTCCATACTGAAATTATGTCAGAATAAAAGACACAAAATTCAGGGAATGCTCTTTAGTGAAACTGTTGCTGAGCTAAATTAAAAGATACTGCTTTCAATAAAACCACAACATGAAAAGCAAATTAAAATAATTAAAAAAAAAATTGTGGTAAAATCCCTACATTCCTCCCATACAGAGATTAGATATTTGCTCTACCCTCTACGTCTTCTTTCTCAAGCCTGAGTAGTCACACTTCAATAGACTTTTTTCCTGGAAAAGTATTTCATCATTACAGCCTGACAAAATGAAGGGCATGCCAGCAGCACTCTGCAGGCTTTGTTGTTATTTCACTTGAACAGTGAATATTGCAGCAGACTGGATTGCCCCCCCCCCCCCCGAGCCAGCATGAACCACTAACTGCTGCTCTGCCAGACTGGGTGACCTGGCCCCTGAAAAAAAAAAAACTCTACTTATTGAATATACTATTGCAGCCATTTGGCAGAACTAAATCCAGTACATCATGACCCAGAGATTGTTATCTGGTGAAACACATCACTAAACCACAAAATTCAGAGTAGTCCTTTTGTTGCTATGTCTAAGACAAAAGGGGCCTGGCTTGGCCAGAGATGAAATGGCAGCTTCTTTCACTCTCTCCATTCTATCTCCCTACCAGCTTTGTGAATCAACAAAATAAACAAATTTACCACAGTGCTTAACAGTAGAAAGTAAAGGTGAGTATCACATCAAATTCAGTTTAAGGAAGCTAATTGTGTAGAAAAGATGAAACTGTATTTGAGTTTCTTTGTGATTACGCAATGCATGGAGTCCTACCACATTATTGCATTGCATGCTTAAGGGATCTACTTCATTACTTTGATTTGCCATACCGTCAAATTTCATAAAAGCGAGACCACAGTATTGAATCTTTAAAATCAGGAATTCCCAGAACATCTTATTTTCTCACCAGGAAAGTTACCACTTGGCCACCAACAATAAAATTACAAACTTAAGCAAATTAAATCCACCAAAGTGGGGGGCTTCTCCCACCACATCCCCCCAACTCAATATACCAACTTTGTGATCGCACTATAGTGGTGAAAAGGGCAAAGTTCACCATGGTGGCCAAGTGGTAACTTTCCCAGTGAGAAAATACGATGTTCTGCGAGTTCGTGATTTTAAAGATTTGTCATTGTTGTCTCACGTTTATGAAAGTTGACACTATGGAAAGTTGACATAATGTAGGGGATTCTGGTCAATATGTGCTTCAAAATGTGCAGAAACAAATTATTGCTGCTGTGGAAGAGAACAAGCAGAGATAAAAGGAAAAAGAATCAAACAGGTGAGAGGAACCAGTAGTCTGGCAGATGATGCAGACAGTTAAGGCTGTGAGCTGTCGTTTCTGGGGTACAAGATTTGATTCCCTCAGTCATCATTTGCCTAGTGTGTGATCTTCAGTGAGTCACTTAACTGGTCAGTATTTGAGAGGTCAACTGGGAATTTGGACTAGGCTTTTTAATGGTCTTTTGGACTGCAGGCTTAACAACTACATATGAAGGGAAGGGCAAACTAGTGGCAATGTAAAGTGAGGTAAAGTATATAGGGAAGCAGGATAAATAATTGGAAAAACTTCTTCAAAAAAGGAAGGTTGGGATTGGAATAATGGTTAAGGTGTTTACCTCACAAACACAAGCACAAACACAATGCAGAGCTTCAGTCCCAGCTTTAAAGAGAAATTGGTTAGGCTTAAAATGACCTGTAAGAGCAGATAGCCTTGTACTTGCCTATGACCCTATAAGGAGCTAGACAGGAAAGTGAATATGTTACAGATGACAGTGAATGTTTTAAAAACTGAATTCTGAGATATAATGTACAAATTGTTGGTGTACCTGAGAGTGTTAACATTCAAGTACTGACAGACTTTGTGAAAAGTGTGATTAGACAGATAAAAAAATACCACCAGACTTAGTTTTCAGAATATAACTTATGTCACTGTGTTAGAAGGAGGCAGGTGCTTATATCTCTCAGCTCATTTCTTACACGAGAATGGGTTATTCAATATTATAATAATGATAGAAGTCTTCTCTGGTAATAAAATTACATTAAATTTGTGGACAATTTCTATGCATATCTGTATTAATAACACAAAGAAATGGAATATCTGAAATTAAAGTTAAATGAAATAGGATACCCTGTAATGTTTCCAGCCACATTAATGTCATAAGCCTGGGACAAGATATGATGATATCCAAATACAGCAGATGCATGTCATTTTTATACAGAAAAAAAAAGAAAAAAAAGAGATAAAACTTCATGGAAATAACTGAAACTCATTATAATGTATAAATGAGTAAATGAATGGAATGGGAAGTAAATAAATGCAAAAGAATAGAAAAGGTGTCATATGCACAATAAGTGAGGAAGAAGACCAGACAAGAGGAAAGTGTCAGACAATACAGCAAGAAGCAATCCAGAAAATGTGTTGAGATCCTCAGTTGTAGAAGAAGCCAAAGACATAAAAGACTATACAAAACCCACTAAAACAACACTCAAATGCAGGAAACTGTTAATGATTTAGCAATTTTATCCTTTTAATGAAGAACTTCATCAGAATACATACAACACAACCCACCAGTTTCAATACTTCACAAATATGTAAAACACACTGTGATTCGTTAATTACTTTACCTATCAGCTTTACATTTTTAAACAGGTAATAAAGACAAATGATCATTCAGTCTTGGAGAAACATCAGCATTCAAGAGGATCTGCTAGTTTAATTCTCTGTAAAGGAGCTAGTTCTCCCAATCCCCCCATGGACGTTTACTGACCTACTCCAAAATAAAAAAATGAAAACTTTTTAAAACATTCACATTATAGAGAATGTTTATACAGAGTGTTGGCATTTTACATTTGCTAATACACAAAAGGTATTTATATATTATTTTTCCTTAAAATCTACTCTGTTTCACCCGTGTAAAATTCTGAGCACTTCATACACAGAGCAATAGAAATCACACCATTGGTGCCACAATTAAATTTCCCTGGACATAGTAAAACTCTGTGAAGGCCATGAACAATCACATTGAGTCCTACATAAATATAATGACAATAACAGCAGGCACCACACTTAGTCATGCAACCATTATTGACACTGCTGTCATGTTCATTCTCAACAATTCCTTTCAAATTACACATGGACTTGTGATTAAGCCTGGGCATGCCTCACAACTTCCACAACTCAGAATGAATGCTATAGAAAGCATTCTAGTTCCTCTGAATTATGCTCATCACCTCAGAAGTATTTACAGAGTGGTGCAAAACCACTACTTACCCTCTTTAATGGGATATGGACATAGTTAACCCCCCCCCAATCAAAAGATGTTTTTAGTTTGTAGTTTTTTTTACAATCAAATTTCCATGCATTCACAGAATTTATTTCACCATTCTTTTCCTGAGAATGGCCATGACTTGGATCAACACTCAAATTAGATTTCATTTTTTTTTTACACAACTATCCCAGTGTTTTATTTCTAAGCAAGTGCTTTATCTACTGCAGTATTAGCTTATACAGGCAATATTTTTCCAGTTACATCAGGCAACAATCCTGTTGATAGTGTCTACCATGATGATCTTCATCAACATCCCTGTTTGTTGTTTTATATGTTAATACTTTTAGCCAAAAGTTAGGTACTGCATCTGGGCCTGGGGTTTTCCAATTAGAGGCTTTACTTAAACTTTGTTTCAATCTCTCTGGCTGTTACTTCATCCCATTTCATATCCTGTACCTTTAAACTTCTTATTGTTTCTTTTACTTCTTCGATCTATTTAGCATCTTTGTTAGGTTCCACAGGATCTTCATAGAGACTTTTCCAAAACGTATCTATTTCTTCGTATTTTGGCAGTCTTTCAATTCCTTTTACCTTGTTTCCCAGTTCTCTAGAAAACCTTTTTGGGTCATCAATAAATTGGTGTAGCAATGGGTGCAGCTTGCACCCCTGTTTATGCCAATCTTGGACTGGTATATTGGAAAAGAGAACTCTCATGCAGTTTTGGTACCTTAACAAATGGAATTTTTACTGTAGGTACTTGGATGATATATGCATTTTTTGGACAGATACATTAGAGGAGTTAGAAGAATTTATGTGCTTCCTTAGAAATACAACTGAATTTTTAAAATTTATCTTTAACTAATCCAAAGACAAGATTAACTTACATGATGTTCTTTTAGAGAAAGCGTCAACCATAAATTAACTCCTAGGATTTTCAGAAAGGCCACTTATTCTACCACTTTATTACATTTTACTAACTGTCACACTTTCTGTCAAAAGAAAGCAATTTTAAAATGTCAAATGGAAAGGGCAGCTTGAATGGCTTCTGAGCTAGTTTTTTTATTTCTTCATAAAAAACTCAAACATGTTTCTTGTCAGGGGTATCCTGCCAAGCTGATAACTAAGGTTCATACAGACGTAGTAAAGAAAAGGGTAGAAGGAGTTTACAAACCTTTGCTAGGCAGTTTAAACACAAAATTGAATTGCATCAATTAAAATGATAATAGCAGAGCATTCATTACCACATACAGTGCACATGGTACACAATGTGAATATTATAAAAACTGGGTCTATATTACATTGTCAAAAGGGCTGCTCATCGAACACCCTTTGATTGACACATAAATACAAAAAGAACAAAACTTCAAATGGCCAAATAAGTGATTTTTTTCCCATGGAAAAAAAATTGCTTGGCCAACAAAAAATAAAACAAGTCATCAAACCGTATGAAGTGGGGGGCAAAATTCCCAATAACGGCCAAGCAATTTGTTTCCCCTGGAAAAAAAATTTGCTTACTTGGCCATTTGAAGTTTTGGTAGTTCACCATTTACGTGTCGATCAAAGGGCATTCAGTTAATAGCCCTTTCTACAATGTAAATGAGACCCATGAAAACTAACTGGAGTATTTTTAAAGTGGATAATGAGCTGTTCAGTGTCTTGGAGCATATGCCAAAAGTTGTTTATAGAAGAGGCAGGAACTTCACAGACCTGTTAGAACTTAATGAAACACAAAACCTTTTAACAACAAAGGTACTACCAAAGGCACTTTCAAATGTGGAAGGTGTCCTTATTGTAAATATATCATGGAAGGGGATAAACTAGCAATCAATGGGGAAGAATGGATCAACACGAAAATGTATTACAACTGTATTTCCATGAAAGTTGTCTATGTTGCTAAGCGCCTGGCATGCTCAGCTTTCCATACTGGGACAACAGAAAGAAAGCTGAGGGATAGAATTTTATGAACACTGTTATGACACTGACAGACAAAAAGGAAAAAGTGCCTTAGGCAAACATGTGGGGGCAAACCCTGATCAAAGTTTTAAATTCCATGTATTAGATTTTGTTCTTTTAGACCACAGAGGTGTGGCCCATGGAAGTTAAAACTTAGTGTTTTAGAATTAAAGTGGCAGCTCTTAACAGCTGTAGACAAACTTTCGGGCTTGAACGATATAGCTTGTAAAGACAGAATTTTAAAATTGAAACAACGAGAATTTTAATTTATTTGTCTCTCTAACACTTTATACAGATGTAAATCAATACTTTTATATATTAAAGTGTAGATGTGCATATAAAGTGCTTTAGCTTTAACCCACTTAATTGTTTAACCAGTTTGGAGGACATCAGATCTTTTACAATTAGTATTTAAGCAGTGTATTTTAGGTTTGTGCTATTCTGATGAAGTCTTGGATTGTCTTTGACGAAAGCACTCAAATTAATTGCATTTAATTGTTTTATTAAACTTGGGTACTGGTCTTTTGGTTTCCATGCCTGGATTTATTACATCTATTACATTTTTGCTTGGATTTATCAAGTTTGCAACTGGCAACTTTGCTGAACTCTGCTATACTTTGCCCTGCTTCCTGGTGGTCTGGTCCCTAAGCTTTTTGTTGGTTACATGGTTTCTTCAGGCATAGCATCCATATTTTGAGGTTTCTAGGTATTAATAAAATAGATATGTAAAGTATGGACAGAAAGGAGTAGGCTAATTAACTACCCATCTTAGCATGCTCTCCATCACATAATAAACCAGAATAGTGTATGTATTAAATCAGAGATGTAGTGACACCCCAACCCCATGTGCAAAAATGGGAAAAGGGGTTGTGGATGGATGGATAAATGGATGTAAAACTAATATAGATGAGAACTAATGTTTATTACTCCAGGAGGCTGAATCCATGGGGTACAACAGGATGTTTGAATGGGAAAGAATGTAGACTCAAACCAAAAGTAATCTACCATCCAGTATAACAGCTTTAATCTATTCCTAAACCAGGTAAGATTAGGGCACAACAGTAAGAAAACAATGTGATGAGCCCTTTAACCCCATAACAAAAAGGAGAATAAGAACACAACACCCTTTTGAATGATAAGCTATAACAAAAGTCCCTTAAGATTCCAGATCCATCCAAATAAACCCCTTTTGCAATCTGCAGTAATATAACATATTTATGAGGAAAGTAATGGGAGATGAGGTCTAAAAAGGAAGAAAGAATATATGCACTCTACACTAAACTACAGCATTTTATATATATATATATATATATATCTATACACATATATATATATATATATATATATATATATATATATTATATATTTTATATATATATATATTATATATTTTATATATATATATATATATATATATAGAGAGAGAGAGGGAGAGACTTTAAAGACTGATGCAGAATTTTTAGGCTTTAATAACTAATAGCCTTCTGTCATTGTGTTTTTATTTCTTTTGTAAACTAAAATAACTAGATGCACTGAAATTAAATGAAACACCCAAATATTGACATTTATAAAGTTGACTTTGCAAACACAATCTTGGTCTATATAAAACTTCAACTTAAAAAATTACAATAAAACGTTTTTATTTTTTGTTTTTTGGGGGGAACTGCACACCCCATACCTTCTGCTAATTATATATTAACTCTGAGATCTTACAATCTTGGGGAATGGGCATATGTCCATACCCCAAGAGTTATATGATCTCACACACCTGTAAAATACCCATTTACAAAACTAATGATTATCAGCTAATCAGATGTTGACCAATGATAGGGTTGACAAATTTCAAGAGACCCATATATGTATGTATAAATGGTGTGTGTGTGTGTGTGTGTGTGTGTGTGTGTATTAATGGAGCCTTATACCACCACAATACAGGGGAAGGAGGGAAGAAACTGCTCAACTCTGATACTAGAAACATTTAGAGACTTTTGAACAATCTTTATATTGAAATCCATACATTCAGACTTTTGAATAAAAGTTTTATTGATTTCCCCCCAGATTTAATAAACTCCATGTAGGAATAGTGTAAGTCCTACACAGAGTGTACTGTGGCCGTGTCTGGAGCTCCCCCTCAGCAGCTTGCCTTACATATTAATGATGGTGTACTGCTGAGAGACAGCCATGTAATACGGTTACAGAATCGATGTAGGAGGTGTGTTACAGCATCCACAAATGAGTACCACACCCCCTTTACTGTGAAAGTGCCGGATGGCACTTAGATAATAAAGTGAAAAACATTTAAATACTTTTTTTCTTCTTTTTTTTGTGCGTCTTTGTGCAGCTTGGCGTTTAGCAATAGAGATGTGCCAGACATCTAACAAACAGAAACCGGATGCATTTAATTATTTAGGAAAGGTCAAGTTTAAGCATAGCTAAGTGGGTTTGCACAGCGTACCTCAGTTCTCAGCAGTGCTTAAATGTGACTGAAAGCTATATAGAAATGTAGATTAGTCATCACCATTCTTTGGTAGCTGAATGGTTAGAGTCACGGCCTTGTGTGTAGTAGGTGCACAGTTCGAATACAGGCCATTCAGCTTTTACATGCAATAGGCGAATGTAATAAAAATATTTTTATGGTATTATGTAAAGATTGACATTTGTTAACCGGGTTAGTCCAGCTGGACCAGAAGCCCATTTGCAGCGGACATCCGAGGATAAAAGCCCCAGTTACACACAAGTGCCCAATACAGTAAACTCACACTCCAAATAACGTAGTTAAATGCATAAGGTTAGGAGATACAAAAATTAAAATAGACACTCATAATAATAAAGTATCATTAATGAACAATTACTTTCAATATTTTTGTGGTTATTTTAAAAAAAAAAATCTGGTTTGGTCATAGCTAAGCTCTGGCTAAGCATTGATAAGCCAAGCTAAGCAATGTTTAAACAGGACCCATTTTAGCAGTACTTAGCAACACACAGCCCCAGTTATCTGGTTTGGGCACAGCTAAGCAATGCCCATTTAAACAGTCCTCATCTCAGCTAAGCTGTTTTGTGCACCAATGAGAATTGCTAAGCTTTGGCAGTTTAAGCACTGCTCAACTAAACTTAGTGGGTTTGCGTGGTGCTAAGCTTTGCTTAGCATTTTTAAAAATGGGTATAATACCATGAAGTGACTGTTTTGTAAGATGTGGAGCTGTACTACAAGATATACTGCATTATGACTGCACTATAACATCTGAACCTTGAATAGTAATGTGTAAGATTGTATAGTGCGTTTCTCCCAGGGTTGCCTTGTGTTACCCTTTGCATTTTAGCTATATGCATTCCTGAATGTAGCTATGCTGATGCAGGCAAGTATGAAACTGTAATAGCTGTAGACTGCAAATATACCATCTGCAACTGTATATGGGTCAGCTAGCCAACCCACCACCCTGATATGGTCTATACACATCACACATATTCCCATCCACTAGGGGTTAAATGTGTACATCTGCATTCCAAGTAATAATAGACAGTTGACCTACTATCTCTGTCATGCATGCATCTCATGCATGTGTGTTCAAGTGTCACTGCAGTCTTGTGTGACATTCTACTTACATTACCAAGTCACAATTTGTTACCAGGTGAGCTCTAGGCACATACCAGTCATTCAACACAAAGCAGTGCCTCAGTAGCTCGATGATATGTACATTGTTCATTTTTCCATACACTGACTGAGGTTCGAATCCAGGGACAAGTACTGAGGTTCGAATCCAGGGACAAGTACTACTATATACTTATAGAAACAGACAAGTACTACTGAATAGGTATAGAAATAGTTTTGTATTTTTAACAGATGTTCTCCCCACAGGAATTACAGGTAAATAAATTGTCTGTCCTAGCTGTTCCAATGGTATACTAATCCATGTCTTCAGAAGTACTGCTGTGTAAAATGCATTGCTCAGCAAGAGGATAAGACTGCATTAAATTAAATGTCCACAAGTACAGTACTATTTCAAGTTAATAAGACTAATAAAACTGTTTATTTTTGTTAAGGCTGTATGCCTGGTATGTCTGTGAATGTCTGCTGATAATCTAAACCTATGCTTGCCAAGAATGGCAGGATACATGTAAACTCTCTGTACTATGCATGATACATGTCTCTCAAGTGTCACGCTGTCACGGATAGTGAACACTATTGCCAAAATCTTTGGACACAGATTTAACATCCAGTTGAAGTATGTCAGTAGCACACTCACACAACATCAGTGCACAGTACAACTTGGTAGTCATATATGTTCCCCTGACATGTAATAGTCGGTGTCGCAGTTTGACACATACCGTCTCATGCAGATAGCGTGAGAGGTAGGTATGTGCTACAGAAGATATAGGGCACTTGCAGACATAAAAGTGAGGGCAGACCTGTAGAGAATAGAATAGTACTGTGGCAATAAATATAAGCCTATACTGTTTGTTAATGGAATGTCTCTCTCTCTCTCTCTCTCTCTCTCTCTCCCTTCCCCCAACCCTTATCTGTATCACAATATTATTATTGTTATACTGCAGGTATGGTTTCCATTTTACATATGTTGTTCTCAAAACCTTACGTTGGGCCTTGTGTTTAATTATTGTTACATATTAAAATGGTTGCATACTAATGGTTCCCCTTTATAATCTCAAAATACTGAAATCTCAAATTTCAGTATCTCGAAACTATAAAGGCAAACTACTCACAATCCCAAAACCCAAAAGCATGACACACACAATCACGAATATACACACACCATACAACACACACACACCATTCTACCCACACCACACAAACTACACAACCCTACACTACATGTAAGCAGCAAGCCCCCCTGCACCCCCCACCCCACCTACTTATATATACCAACTCCGAGATTGCACAAACAGAAAAAACAAACTTACAACCAGACATTCTATAGTCCCTCACACGTGCGCGCGTGTGCACGCACACACACACACACACACACACACACACACACACACACACACACACACACCAACACATGTAACACTCACACTCATACTTCCACCTCCCTACCCTAACCCACATGAACAACTTACAAAAACACTCGCATACACTCACTCACCTTAAATTCCGGACACCATCCCAGACAAACCCTTCATGTAACGTAGCATAAATGCATAAGCGCAGATTTGAGATATTCGGATTTGCACTTATGCACGTTTTCTATTTTGAAGTTTCGCCTTTATGGTCTGGAGATACTGAAATTTGAGATTTCAGTATTTCAAGATTATAAAGGGGAACCATACTAACATACCAATACCAATGTTGTTGGCCTTTTGCCATAACTGTTACTGGCTTGATGTTATAATACTGACTGTTATTCCATTTTTTGTTGTGCTCTGTATACTACGCAATTTTATTTTTCTGGGTTAAGTGGAACACTCATGCATGCTGTTATAACTAATGTTAAAATGTTCTGTGCATGACTAACCTATACACTTTGACAAACACCTCAACACCATAGCACAAGTGGGTAGGCTGGTATGTGCGGACCAACCTACTCCGCCTCATCTGGCAGTGGCACCAGGCTCCAGCACATCTGGGACCCAACCCGGAGCTGCCCCCTCCACTGGTCCTGTACCACCCACGGGTGGAACTGCCTCAGGGGATGGGGCTCGTCCCCCCCGGCATGGGTGGGAAGAGGGACCGGTCACCTGGCAACAGCTCCCAAGCATGGTGTGCAGGATTCTCCAGTGTAACATGGACAATTGACTGCACCAGATCAAGGGCAGACTAGCCAGTCTGGAGGGGCAGGCCTTCCCTGGTGCCCAGCAACCAGCAGAGAAACCTTCTGGGCCATGAAGGAGCAATGGTGACTGCCCATAGGTGGGGAGTTCAGTCCCACTGCTGCCGTCTGGGGGCACTTGGTCCTCCGATTCCACAACACCCTCCTCATCCAAGGTGTTTAACCGCCTCATGTGTAATATACCACCCATGTCTGCAGTCTTATCTGTTTTGTCTGTTTGCAAATGCTACCTCTCCTACTCAACTTACCTCCCCACACGCATCTATACCCCTTCCCCAACATCCCACTCTCTCCTTAAAAAAGGGTATCTGTCTCGCAAAAAAAAAAAAAAAAATTGCTCCATACATAGTTATCCATTTCACCCTCACCTACAGTACACTGCCATCCATCAATCATCACAACAATTAATCAACAAAGTTATGTTGCCCATATGCCTCCCTCTGGGATGTGAGGCACCAAATTCCAAATTGTACACAATTAACACAGCAATTGCTGTATAAAAAATGGAGAGCTATGGTCCTTTCCTACACCTGTCCTGCACATCCCTACCTGCCTTTCATATTGTTTTTTTCCCTGGCTTGCCTCCATTTCACCACTTTCCCATCACCCCTTTTTTCTTTTCTTTTTTGGAAATAGTGTGGGTTTAAGCTGGGCGAAGCTCTGCTTGGCATCATGTTGCCCAAACCCACTTAAAACTGTTAAAAACTGCTTTAAATCACCTTCTGTCTGTCTGACACTGTTCTGTGCATCAGCAAAATTATCACCCTGGCAAATCTCGAACCCAAGACCCTGCCAACTATGGCATAGTGCATTAGCCCACTAGGGCACTAAAGTTTGAAGACTAATAGCTGTAACTTATCCTGTTTATCAATGATGCATGTCAGAAAAATATTCAGACCCTGCCACATTTCAAGCCAACAACCCTGTCAACTACAGCACAGTGCATTAGTCCACTAGACCACTCAGCTTTGAAAGTGAATAGCTGTTTCCAAAAACTTATCCTGTTTATCAGTGATGCACAGCTGAAAAACATTAAACCCCTGCCAAGTTTCAAACCCAGGACCCTGTCAACCACAGCACAGTGCATCAGCCCACTAAGCCACTCAACTTTAAAAACTAACAGGTGTTTCCATAAACATATGCTTCTTGCCAGTGACACACTGCTTGTACATATAATGGAACAAATGACAATGTACTTGGGACTGTGATACAGACACCAAACCAGTACACAGACAAATACATTTTGATGACTGTACGTGAGGCCTAAAATATCAGGTAGAGATGACAACTGCAGTCTGTTGCAGGATGTCCACAGTTGTGCCATCTACATTAGGCACACTTGTCACACAACCTATGCTGTGTGCTGACATACTGGCAAGTCAGTACACACTGACATTATGAAATCATGACAGACAGTTCAGTAACACATGTCATACACATCCAATCACACATGTTCGTGCCAATCCTGTGTAACAGACTGTATTGCATGCACATATGTCTTGCAAATACACCTGCTATAGTATTGACTCCATAGCTCAAACTGTTACTTTCTAGCATGCTTAACATTTGTCCACCCACAGTCCTGGCTTCCATTCCAGTGTGTTGCATGTCAAGTTCATGGTTGTCAGAACAATTAAATGGCTGAGCTATGCAATTTTAAGCAGAAATGTTTGCTGCTATTACAGTCACGGCCACCCATATTAGCACCTCAAAGGCCTGTAGGTTGGGACACACTTTACATATACGTACAGGTGCCCTAAATGTCACCTACCACTCCCTGGATGGCACTATTATGTAACATATCTACCAGAGGCGCATGCTTCACCTGGGCTGTTATGGGTACCCTCACCCTGGCTATGCTGTGACAACTGAGCTGACACTGCTCCCTCACTGACATATACAGCTTGCTGTCCCACAATGTGTTTGCAATCCCCAGTATGGCACCTGGGCAGAATGTAGCAGCTGCAGCCTGCAACATATGCATCATTATGTTCAGCTACCTGCCACAGACTTACTGTACCCCCCAAACACCTACAACGGAGAATCCACACAATACCCATACATAAAGGGGTGGGGGGGGGGTCAAGTGACAGGGACATGTATCAAAGTCTCCCCCTACAAACATATACAGCTGTTAGACCAGCGGGTCCTGCAGCAGCAGCATGCATATTCTGGTGCAAATTATACATGGCACTCACATTGTCCATCTCCTCACTGACCTCAACTCAAATTGTTAAACAGTAAACTGCCACATAATCAAAAAAAGTCTGTTCACAACTGCCAAACATAGCATGCAAAACTGTGGACATACCACATAAATCCAAACAGTGGACAGTATTTCAACCTACGTTTGTGATGCTGTAGTCCTCACACCTCGATAATGACCTTCTCAGACACCAAAAAAAGGGCAAGGCCTACATGAAGGCCTCAAATACAGCACTGTGTTGCCATGACTTTGGCTAATTAAAATGCAACCCAGCTGTTCTGAATGCAATGATTAAGTCTGAAATCAGCTGTTCATGGGGGTTACCTACAAAAGGCAAGATGCTGCCTATGGTACACAGGTCTGTGACTTTATCTATGATGACAAACTGTGCTATCCCAGCATTCTACCACAGGATTTCTGCACATAAAGGAGTACAGCACCATACCAGGTATGTAACAGTATTCTCCATGTAATCAGATGCAGTTGGGGGATGCAGGCATGGGAAATCGGGATTAATCGGGATTAACACAATATAGGTCTGTGGTAAATTTCATGGAATTCCATGTCGCTGTAGTCAGCTATCCAGCAGCTACAAGCTTCCTTTTTGGCTTTGTCTACTGTGGCATCGATCACAGCTCTGGCCCTTGAGTCCCCCCAGCATTGGTCAGCTCATGTACAAATGCAACTGGATTGTGTATTAGACAAGAGTCCCCCCAGCATTGGTCAGCTCATTCCAAATGCAACTGGATTGTGTATTAGACAATAGTGACAGTCAGCAGTGGTGGATACAGCTGCCATATGACATGATGTACTGTCAGTCTGCTCCTCTCAATGTGAATGCCACACAGGCATAGTTCAAACATTGCCAGATGTCTCGGACTCTTCCTGTTGTACTCCGGCTAGTTCACTGTATACTCAACACCTGTATATCATTGCCCGAGAGCTTTGGCTAGCATACCTCTTGCCCCCCCCCTACAGCAAGAAAGCAGGTTATAGCCAGTAGTACTGGGGGGATACAGGTTTACCCTCAGCAAATGAGTGTACATACTGAGCATGCAATGTGAGGGAATGAATACAGTAACAGATATTAAAGTATCATAACTGTTTTCTCAGGTGTCTGGCTTGTGACAGCCAGAGTCCCCAGAGTATGGAAAAAATATTACATACTGTCCAACTGATTTCCAGACATCCACATTTGTCTGGCAGAGGGTCCACATATATCAGCCACATGTACACATTCTGCAAACATCTGTGTACTGTGGAAGTTGGACACCCACAAGGAGGATACCCTACAACAGGCTTGCAGTGCTGTCTGTAATTGTGTCACACAGATGTTGCTGGACTGTCCCCATACACCTGTGGTACTACCCTATCTGTTGGATGGTGGATGTATCACATGGTACTGGATGTCACCCATAGAGGACACACCACAGTAGATGGCAGTGATGGAAGTGGACACAACACAGAATGTCACATCGCATAGGGCCATGACTGGTATACTTAGGATCATACAAGGTTACTAGGCTATTGGCCTTGAGGCACTTACAAGCCTAGCCATTAGTTTATCCCCAACAGAATCATCAATCAGCACCTGTTACCCCTGTCATTGAAGGACACAGGTGGGACCCCTAGATTTGTGGTATCCCATCCACTCATCATGGTTACACTTGATGATGGTCTGCATGGCGCTCTGTTTGACATGTATGGGAAGTGCATTCCTGAGACATGGCAGCCTCTGGGAGACAAACCTGTATCTCTGTCAGGTTTTGTTGTTGTCACTTATCAGATTCAGGCCTGTTGTGCTGGTAATATGTGGGGAAGTAGACTCACATATATGGGCAGCTGCTGAAGGGCAGGGTCCAACATTGGGCTGTAGGCATACCACAAGCTCACCTCTCGGCAGCCTGTCTGATACCAAGTGGGGCACTACTGATTAGAGGCTGTCTGTATGGGACAGATATTGGTGGTCATGGATTACTATTGTGGGTATTATCATGGCCTTTCCAGTTGTTGCAGATGTCTGGGCAGCTACATATCAAATGGACCATTGTACTAAAGTATTTTTGTATTGACTGAGGACTTTACAGGGATAATGTCCACCTTTTTCTGGATGCACTCCCTTTACCTACGACTTTCACCACATGCAAGGCCTTTCTGATCACTGCCACTACATGATGGTTGAATGCAACATTGTTATCAAACTGAGTACCCAGGTATGTCAATACAGGTTGTGTGTTTATGGGGTTGTCAATGATGTGGCAAACAGCGGGACCCTGTCCTTGCCATATGGTATGATGATACTGTTTTTTGCATTTAGCTTGAGGCCAGGACCTTGGCACCTGTCTGTACCCAAAGTAAGACCCTGTTGTAGTGTGTTAAAATCATTTGGTGGGTCAATGACAGACAGCACACAACTTACAGTCACCACAGCCTTAGCCTTAGTCAGTACCTTCATATGTGGGTAGTGGCAGTTATCATTCATGCCTAGATGCATGTGGTTTATGTAGGGGCACTGTTTACCCACAGGGCCTTGACATGTATGCATATTGCACACACAGAGGCAACACAGAGTAGGGTTGCCACCTTAATGAATGCCCAGTGTCGGACACTTCTTGTAGTATCATGACAGTTGGCAGGACAAACCATACCCACAGCAAATGCAAAGGACAGGACTTCCCTTGGTCTGCCAATATGGCATCTTGTTTTTGAAATATTTCCCTAAGTTATGCTATGTCTCAGAACATTCGGGTGTTTCTGATGTAAAATGACTGGTTTATGCAACTATTACACATATGTAGGAAATGGTTGTAGTCCCACATTCTTGGGACCTATGTATTGTTTTAGTTGCTTTCATAGGACACACCTGGCCAATCATGGACTATAACCTGCATAATCATGGACTATAACCTGCATGGTGGGACAGGTGTTGGGCCTAACATAGGCACACTGCTGCAAGGGAATTTATGTATACACACACACACACATACACACGAACTGCCTTGTTGAGACTGTCTAGCTGTACATACTATAGTGCTAGATACATGTCACATGCGCCACACAGCGTATAGGTTTTGTACTGTTGGACAGTACTATTCAGGTGGATGACATCTGCAGGTGCTGTAAAGGTTGTCACTGGGGGGGTTAACATGTTTGCAAAGGCCCTTAAAATGCTATAACTGTTGCATCCAAACACAAGGAAGCCATCCACACTGCTGCAAGGGGATATGCATATACACACACACATCCACTCATACAACTGCTAGTTCTGAAACTAAAATCCCTACCTATCTAGGTTTATGTACTATAGTACCACATACTTATAGCATGCACCACAGAGCTTATATACCTGGAGAGTGTCTAACTGTGCATCTAAGGTGGATGACAGCTTCATGCCCTTTAAAGTAATCCAATGGGGGATTTACAGGCCCTCAAAATGGTATAACCATCACACATACACACAAGGCAGCCTCACTGCTACAGGCGATATTCTTTACACGCACGCATATAGTTGCCAGTTCTGTGATTAGGACCCCTACCTATCTAGTTGCATGTATTATAATGCCACGTACTGATCGCATGGGCCACTGAGCTTATGTACCTACAGAGTGTCTAATAACTGTGCATCTAAAGTGGATGACACCTGCTGTGAAGTATTCCAATGGGGTGATTAACAGGGTGGAACAGGCCTTAAAATGCATTGGCATTGCACACACAAAGGCAACACACACACATACACAAACACACACACAGCTTCAAGGGATTTACTGACACACACACACCGAGTTGCCCTTATTGAGATTAGAACCACTACCTATTTGGCTGTATACACTATAGTGCTACATACTTATTACATGCACCACAGAGTTTATGCATTTGGAGAGTGTGTAACTGTGCATCTAAGATCAGCAGGCCCTGTAAAGTAGGCACAGGCTTTAAAATGTATTGGCATTGCACACACATAGGCAAGAAATAAACACAGCAGCAAGGGGATATACTTACAGAAATACACTCACTGAATCATCATTGCTGGGATTAGAACCACTACCTATCAAGCTGTAACACTATAATGCTATATAGTTATTGCATGCGCCATGGCGCTTATGTATTTGGATAGTGTTGGCCGCTGCTGTTTGGGTGGATGACATCAGTAGCTGCTGACAGGGAGGCTACTGCTGTGGAGGACAATAGGCACAGGGCCATAAAATGGGGGACCATTGCACAGACATAGGGCTGTTGGATGTGTGTATTCTGCTGTATGTAGAATAGATACACAAACACACACAAGATGGCTGATGTGAGATGAGAATCCCTACCTACTTACTATTACACGCTAGAAGTCACCGTACTAATTTGCACACACCACTGGTTACATTTAGTGTACGACTGACTGCAGCACTACATCACTCTGTGCCTTTCTGGGTCTCTCTCTCTCTTTATATATATATATATATATATATATATATATATATATATATATATATATGGGTCTACCTTTCTTTATAGAAATTTCACGATCTTAAAAAAGAAAAGTAGAACCCCCACTTCTGAGAACGTGCACTACATCGAAAGAGCACTTTTGCAAAAGCAGATTCACAGAATCAGAAAAAAAACTACTTTAAACACTGTTTTGCAGGGGGGCAAGCCCCCCTGCCCCCTTCATGTTGGGGGCTGCACCCCCCTACTTAAATATACTACCTCCGAGATTGCACTACAGTGGGGAAAACTATACATTTACTTATTCCCACTGTAACATGCTTTGGCGAATCATCTTTCGTGAAAGTGTACTTCCGATGTAGTGCATTTTTACTTAAGTGGGTTCGACCTTCTGTTTCTCGACAAACTGTGTTTTCGACAAACAGAAGGAGACCTATATATGTATATATATTAAACTCAGCAGATCCAGATATATCCTATATGTGCCACATACAGATAGACAAGGGTAATCATGTCTGATGGGGACAGAGAAAGACAGTTAAGGTATACCTGGCTGTCTATATGCACAGAGCTATACGGGCATCACAGTTCTATAGTCAGATGTGGGTTCAGACCCGGGTTGAAATTAGCTAAGTATAGGAGTATGCCCTGTATGACCATCAATACTTACAACAGGACTCCAGACCAGACCTACCTGTACTCCATTCCAGGATTTTGTGTGCTACAGCCAATTATCTGCTGAACCTGCTGAAACAGTCCAGCACCTCCCTGATATAATGCTGAAGGATTTCCTAGCTGTGTGCTGTCCATACTATCTGACCCACATCTAGGGTGTGTACTGAGTGTATTGGATTGAACAGAGTTTTGCATCATATGTCAGGTACATTTTACATAGCACTGTGATTTCTTGGTACGTCAGTGGCAGATAATTATAGCTTGATATGAGGAACCGCTGACAGATATTTTGGTTACTGACACCACACACTGCAGGGAACCCATGCTACTGCACAAACTGTTCTATTCTGCATTTTCTACATTTCACTGGGCAGGAGTTCTTCCTTCCCCTTATATGTGGGCCTTTGTGCTGCCCTGCTCCAGTTCCTGGCTTTGTCCACAGTTGCTGTTCTATATAGTTGTAGGCATGCTGTGAATTGGGTAAGAGATGTAACACCACACACAGGGTGATGGACTTCACACCACTGACCGTTCCTGTTTTGCAGGTTTTTCAGCATTGTGCACACATATGTCTGCTCTGGTCCTCAGACAGTTTGTGTTGTACTGTTACTATAAGGCTACATGTTGCCCATACCTCTCAGAGTCTTACAGCCAGAAATATGGACAGGGCCATATATAATGGTGGGACACAGGCTCAAACATTGGGACATCATTTTAATATTGCTCTTACAAACATAGGCAGTTGGCAAAATGGTTTTATATTAGCATGCATTTTCTGACTGGTATGAAGTCTACATCTGAACTGTCATTATTTTCTCACCGCGATCTTTATTGATTTGCCAATAGTTTGCCAGACAACTGCAATGTTATGAGAAACAGAATGGATATAGGAGGCATAAATGTGGACATTCTGCAAAACCCTGTACATTTGTGGGGTATGGATGGTGCCCACTGATTTGTAATTACTGACACAGTTATGTGACAGCCTTCATATCCTGGTGCTACACTAACTTGTTACAACCTCATGTTCTACTAGTCGCCATCTAGGTTACTCAGAGCTGTGTACTGTCCATATATGTGGTCCCTGTCCCTGCATTGTCTGTGGCTTTGTCCACCTTTCTTGCAGTAACAAATGCTGACATATGGACATTCTGTATCATTCCTACCATAGGTATGGCTCACATGCAAAAGATTAGGTCCAGCCAGTCTTGAACCATGAACTCCTTTCAACCACGGGAATGTACTTGCCCACTAAGCCACAACAGCCACCAGACAGTGCAGTTTGCTTCCTGATGCTATCAAACACAGACATACATAGCACATGTACCCGTTCCCCAATATGCAGGGGTGGGTCAATGTTTGATTGGGACAGCCCAGGGATTGTGTGGTCTGCTGGCATTACCTTGCAAACATACTGTTACTGCAGTTGTATAGGAACACAAGTGTGTTGAGGATAGGGGACTCTAGCATTGACAATCAAGCATCAGTCCTGTGACCCTAATGGTTGTAATTCCCTCACATAGTGCACTGTTTTTTTGTTGGCTTGGAGGCCTATTGCATATTATGGGGCAGCCATTATTGGGCAGAGGGTTCCTATTGTCCCACATAGCTGTCAGTTGTCTGCAGCTATCCTGGTAGCCCACTCCATTCCCTTGCATACATCCGGCAGATTCATACATATGCTACTACAGTCTACTACCCCATTCATTTGTTGTACAGAAGAGAGACTTACCGTGTGCATGCAGCAGTTGATAGAACAGTGCTTCATGGCAGCCCAAACACATGCCGTATAATGTTCCTGCTTTATATGTGCGTCTCATTATGGTGTTCTTCAGTAGGTGTGTATGCATTTCTGATGGGGGTCATCATACACGGTTCCAGTGCATAGCCAGCATTCCCCAGTAGATGGCTGCATGGGATGTCTCCCCTGGCAAATGTCTGGTACAGCTGTGAGGTGTGCCAGATGTAGGAGTCATGATGGCTGCCAGGGCTGCCAGTGCACACATTCAGGATAATGCCCTGGGCATTGCACATGATCGGGCAGTTGTTGGGAGTGATACTCCTTGTGGTTGATGTAAACCCTACCCTCTTCACCGGGTGGTGCTTTGATGTGCACATGAGTGCAGTTTAATGCACTCAGTATCTCAGGGTAGTGTGCTACATGGTGGAAGAGATGGATATTCCTGACCCTCTCCTCAGGAGTGCAGGGTAAATAAATGTGCTCACTGCCATGTGCTTGCATGGCATCCAGGAACTCTTGGAGTGCCCTGGATGCAGATGCCTGTGAGATCCCCATTATGTTCCCAGCTGGTCTTTTGAAAAGTACCCATAGTTAATATTCTAAGGGTTACACATACCTTTGTTTCCACTGGGATGGGTTCCCCTCTGTTGGCTCTGTGTCTGAGTTGAGGGTGTCAGAGCTCGGTGAGTTCTTGTAGTATGTCCCTGCCCACCCTGTAGCACTCTACAATCTCCAGATCATGTAGCTCCTGGATGGTTACCCTGGGCCTGAACACTCTTTTCCTTCTCTGTCTGAGTTTATTGCCAGCATCACCATCTTCACTGACCTCAGCCTCAAGCACATACAGACGTAGCAAAGCAGCAGCCCCTAGCATCTTGTCAATTAAAAGTCCCAAGTGTGTACTCCAATGGTGCAGATTATGTGGGAAAATCAGACTGTAGGGTGTATGCATACTTTATAGTGGTGTGCTGCAATTGTAGCTTGTGTGATTGGCTCATTATGCTACATTCCACCTGATAGGTATATTATTGGGGTTTGAATGGGCCAGTGTCTGTCGAACAGGGCTTATCAGTCATTTCTACCCGACTGGATTTCCCAGGCAATTTTCTTTAATGTTTTTTCCAATTTCTTTCATTGCTAAGCAGTGCAGCGCACTGCACAAACCCACGGGGCTAGTGTAAACAATGCTCAGCAGTTTTGACACTGCCCCAAGCATGGGCATACTCAGCTTTTCTTAAACTAGCTAGAACATGCTCAGCAGCATCAGACATACCCCTCTGCTTAGCTGTGCTTAGCTGAGCTCAAACAGGTGCCGCTGAGCTCCAATCTGCTTTAACATACTGTGACACACCCCGTTTTGATGTCAGCTACCTGTTCACTACCTACATGGTTCTAGCCCTACCATGGGTTGCATCAGCTGACACCATTGCCCTTTTTACTATTCAGTAACTCCAGCTCATTTACATACAGCTAACGCTAACTGGGCACTATAATGCAATAAATTTGCAGATGTCTACTTTACACTTTTTAGTTTTTTTTTTTTCCATAATGGCATGTTTGTGTATCACGGCACACCACGCAAATGTAATACATGGATTAAAACAATTTCGTTTTAATTATTTCTATTGCTTTCTGGACTCACTGGCCATAGTTTTGGCCACTTGTATGCCTACAGTACCATAGCCACCCATTTTTGTAGCCTTTTACAGCCCCTTTTTAAAATGTATAGTCCTGTACACGGTTTCTATCATCATACATTCCCTAAACCAACATGGCACCTACACTGGTGCCTTTCTGTTTGTTGAATAGCAAATTAACCTCATTTGCATGGTTTTCACCAGCTTATGAGGCGATTTGCATTCTGCACACACCTCCATGTCTGCACGCTCATGCACGTCCCTCAGCCCTGTTTCCTGGATCACTTGGCAGCCATGTTCCATGTTCAGGCTGTAACACTATTCCTACATGGGGAATCGCTCTGTGTAGGCTTTATTGAAATCCACCCTTATCTTTTCAGGTGGCATTGTGAGACAACAATATTTGTGCGTGATTAACATCCGGAAAAATAATATTATTCAAATTCAGGTAATTAGGCTGTCCAGGTTATAATCTTCTGATGATAGCTTTGTAGGTACATTTAGTTAAATGACCTTTCTATAGAAAGGGGCCATTAAGGTAAATTATCCTCATTTAAGGTATTTTAAATGAGAATAACAGTGAGAGAAAAGGATTGTGTAAACTGACTGTACATGATAAGTATGTGAAAGAACTGTAGAAACTGGTGAAGAGTCTAATAAGAATATTAATACTGGTTATATGTAAGCCTTTCCAGGTATGTCATTCTGGAGGAGGAGTGTGTTAACTGGAAGGTGTTTTTGCTTTATCAAGAACGGGTCTCTAAATTGGATTAAGATCCCAAATGTGCAGGTAAAAGGGCAATAACCTAAATGAACAAAATGTTCAGTGTGGCTGACATAAGAGAAAATCATTTCCTTTGTAATACCTGTAAATAGTGTTGTTTTATTTATTGGAAACCAATTTATATTTACATAATATTTGGTACTGCATAAGCACTCAAGGTAAATGTACCTCTAAAAGTGAAGAGAAGGTATGTTGTGCTGTATGTGCAAACTGTACTGCATTTTTATGTGGGGTAGACCAGGAAGAAGGTACTTATGAGAATTAGGGAATATTTGTATGCCGCTAAAATAGAGAAAACAAAAAAAAAATAAAAGCAATTCTTTTTGCAAGAATTCTGAAAAATGTCAAAATGTTAAAAAAGTTTTGCATTTTTTTTGAGATGGACAGATTGGGGTAGTGATTTGGACAACCAAATGGAATACTAAAAGTGCATTGGCAGATTCAGTTAACAGTCAATAAATCAACAAATTTAAATTGTTTGATTAATATTAAATGCATTTCAGCCTCTTTAATGGAACGGCAGGATAAATTCTTATGATTCAGCCAACCCAGGTTCGATTAGCAGCTCAGGGAATGCCAGAGCAGCAGAATGTGCTCATTGATGATACTCACTAAGTGGACATGTGGTCCAAAGAGGGGAGCTGCCCCTGGACATAGTCGAGGAGAGTGCAAGTAGGGCACATAAAAAGGAAAATTCCTCAAACAGAAGCACAAATGGCAAAGCCTCTAGGAAACCTTAGGATCCATGACTGGCTCCAGCAAAAAACAGAATACTCAAGGGGAAGAAGGATAGCTGGTAAACACAGCATGGATGTGGGGCATTGGTGACCAGGCCAGTGCTACGAGATCCGAGGGGAACCAAAAAAAAATATTAAATGCATTTTAAAAATTCATAGCTATGAAAAAATGTGTTCAGGGAAATAAGCAGCATTATGAGAGGAATGGTGTTTTAAATAATTAAAAAGATATCATTTAATTGTGAGAGATTTGTCTGATAGATATTACTTTGGGTTTGCCACCATGTATCATCTTATTGTTATTATTTTATTGCCACCATGTATCATCTTATTGTTATTATTTTATTTTCCTAGTATTTATATGTTCAGTTTGTGTAAGTACTCAGTTCTGACAAAGAACATGGCTCATATGATGAAGTACCTGTTTACTACAATTGATTCCTTCCTTTACACAATAAGTACTCTAGGATGCAGAGCATACACACACAGACACACATACACACACACACACACACACACACACACACACACATACCCAGTGTCAATTGCAGCCCCTTGTACAAGTGCATACACTGAGATATAACAAAATAAACAAGTGTATAACTAAATGACCAAAAAGTGTATTTCAGCTCACAGTTGTGAGAATCATACAGTGTATCCCATTGCATTGTCCAATGCTCTGCTATCCTCTTAGCTCAAGAATCAGAGACAAAGACTTTTGAAATCAAGGACAGAATTTAAATATTTCTCTTATACATTCAGAAAGTTGTTAGAATAACAAGCTTTACATTAGCAAGTATTTCCTGAAGGGCAAAGAGCTTGAAATTCACATATCTGTCATTATTTAGAGACTTCAATCCACAACAACTTGCCAGAAAGCCACACATTTTACAAGAAACAGACCAACATATCTCTAACTCTCTCTGCCCAACAATTCTGGACAAAGCCAAAAATAATGGAGGCATATGGGGTGGAACTGAGTCCTGACAGAGGCAGAATTCCACTAACATACATCACTGTACCTGTCTACTACACTATTACTACTGCTAAACAAAATCAAGTAGATAGTCTCCCAATGCTATCCCCAAATATAATGCTACTATACTACACTGAACCCCTGAAACCTAATTACACATTACTAGTATTACACTTCCCATTTGCCTGCAGTGAATATTTGGTCAGCATTCCTATTTATTTTATTTCCTGAGATTGACTATACTTTAGGTTTTGTCTTCCCAAAAATAATATGATCAAGTAGGTTGGACCATTGGAAGGCTCACTTTCTATTTAAAGTGTTTTAGAGGAAAGCAGCCAGGTCATCTGTCCACAGCTCACAGAGTCCCCTGGAAGTGGGATGCTGAGCTCAGAAAGTGGGACAGGGCAGCTATGCGCTTAACATGCTCTTGAGTCATAAGGTATCTTGACTACCAATCAATTATAACCTGCTGCCTAAGCCTTGACATTGCCAAGCAGGTTGGGGGGGGGGGGCAAACAGGTGGAATGGACCAACAGAGTGGGGTTAAGTTAGGGAAGAGGCGACTAGGAAAACAAGAAGAGAGATGGGAGCTATAAATTTGATGGTCCATGTATTAAAAGAGTTAATAAAATAAATCAAAGTTGAAAACTTAAAATAAAAAATAAATAGATAAAAAAATGGAAAATCCGTATGTCCACCTATCCTAAATGGAACAAGTCATTGTCAAACATAATCAGGTAAGTAAGTTCAGTTATAACCTGCTGGGGTCCAGGGGTTCAGAGAAGTGAAAATTTAACTAGCTAAGAGAGAAATAGCAATTGAAAAAGGATTGTCAGATGGGGAAATAGAGGGGGTTGGAATTTTATTTATTTATTTATTTGTGCCCTGTAGCCATCACTGGGTTGTAGGCAGCTGTCTAGGTTTCCTTGTGCTGTATAATCATGCATTGTGAAATAGTTTTAAGAAGTAAATGTCTAGGGAGTTGGGACAGAGGAAATAAGTGTAGAGGGCTACCCAAAGTGGGTACTTTATACCAGCAATGCTAACTTAAAATATTTTTAACTAATAACTCTTGCAGATGAAGATATTGCTGTCTGCTCCACCCAACTGGTAACTAGGATATAATACACTAAACACATGTAGGTAATAAAATGGAAGAATACAGAGCAAAAGAAATAACAAACAGCGATTTTTATGGAGACTGAAATGTAATCAGAGTTGACACATATGGTAGTCATGCTCAGTACAGGCACTTCATTACACCTTTGCAGATGTGCGTGATGCTAGCAGCCAGCCCTCATGGTTACTATCTAAAATCACTTATTATGTATTCAAAGTGCCTGAATTTCATCAGTAAGTAGGAAGCACCAAATATATAGGAGAAAACAATTAAAATGAGGCAAGTAGTCAAAGAGTTACTAGTGAATACTAGGCAAACATCCAACTCCTAGTATAACATTTACAGTCTTGTTCTTTAACTAGAAGCAGGGTAACCACCCAGTGACAACTGCCTCCAAAAATGGTTAAGGCTATTAGATAGCAAGACATTTCCCTGCAGGTTCATTTCACTGGGGACACATGGCTGAAGTGAAATTCAGCTGCAGAGACATATGGCTGTTACATACATATTCACTGCAGGTATAAAGAAACACACTCATGTCCACAACTTCAATAACAGAATGCATGGGAGCAGAGGAAGTGTTGTGTGTTGTGCTAGGTATGCAGTAGATGCTTATGTAACTACATAATGTAGAAGGATGCTACAACATGGAAGAAATAGTCACACTTATACTCTATTATGTGGTCTAGACAATGTTCTCTAAACACTTTGAAAAGCTAATGGTCTACACATATTATTGACAGAGGGATTGCTCACTGTATACTGCATTTTTACTGAATTGCCCTCTGTTCATCTTGCTGCCGATACCTATAATACTGCCTGTTGTCTCTAGGTGGCTTGGGGACTATAGAAATTATTTCCCAGCAAACATTGTGGGCATGGAGCTATGTGCTGCTCTGTGACTGCAGAAAGTTTCCAAAAATCATATGTATCTTCAGCTGAATTTCACTTCAGGCATGTGTCCTCAACCAAATATATTGTATATACTGTATGTTATGTATATGCGGTATATTTCATGTATTGCACATTAGCCTGTATTACTTTTGAATAGATCCACAATTGGTTCTCAGAAGGTACCACCTTCTGGTTGTCCACATATGGTACCTTGTACTATGCTGTACGTGTACGTGGTCTGACAGGGTACAATTGTATATTGATCAAATTGTACTATCTTTTAGTTCTCCACTGTATGGTGCTGTATTGAATTCGTACTATGCTTCACATTTGTAATGTTTATCGTTTGTCACATAATATACTGTATATGTACTGTGTAATACTTATACTTTGTTTATGGGGATTTGCTTGCCAGGTCTCCACTGAAAATGGGTTCACCTTGGCCCAGTGGACTATCCCGGTAAACAAATATAAATAAATATACCTTCAAGTATAGGTCTAATTTCCTAAAAGCCTGAACCCTTCTGCAAAATGATGACAATACTGCCATAAACAGGAAAGGGGTCAAAAGCTCTCTCATCACCTTCCCCTTCTTCTGATAAAAATAATGATAAAACAATTACTGGTATAATCAATCACACTATTCATGTAATCTGTCACACAATATATATACACATTTTCTGCACAAGCACGGAGCTAGTATATCTATTTGTAAGTGGGTGGGAAGAAGGCATTTACTCTTGTTCTGGGTCTGGATGAAACTTTCACTAGTTGGTTTTGCCCTGTAAAAGCTTTAACCAGGTGTAGTTCAGTAACACATAATGATGCAATATCGACATGTTTTCATAAGAACTGAGAGAGGAAGAGAGAGAAATGAGGAGTTTGACAAGGTCATTCAATAGTGAAGCAGTTAAGGAGACAGGAGTGGAAATATGGAAGATATAGTACTTTCTAGAATAATAATAACAAATAGGCATTTAGGATTATAATGAAGGAGTTATGTGGTCTAGGAACTTTATAAGAGTAATGAGCATAAGCAAGTTTACTTTGCTACTAGGTGAAATTTCTTCAGCAGTGGATTTATCTTAAAGTAAGTTTAATGGACTGCCATAGTTTGGCAATATGTACAAAGTGTATGGAGTGTTCTACATTCAATTTGAATTATGTGAGAACTTGTAAGAAATTGATGTGACACTTTGCTACTCTGAATGTGCTTCTCAAGCACTAGATAACTATCTAACTACTAATCTTTTGTATCCTTTTCCAATCGTACTGCTTACCGGGATTTGAAACGTATCTGTAGGTAACTGCTGAATCATTAAAATCATCATTACATATAGATGCATTAAGGGAACAGATTGCAGATTAAAGTAACTTCATAAACTAGTATTTATTCTAGTATCACTATCAGTACTATTCCAACAATTATCATGGTTAGGGATCAGGGTGGGGGAGGTGGTATAATATTTTTACAGGAAGGTATTTTTGCCTTGCCTTACTAACATACCTGACAGCTATAGATCAGAGTGGCAGGTAAAGTCCACTCAACAATGTGTTTTAAACCCATACAATGTGTTTTAAGCCATACAAACCAGGTCAGCGGCTAGAAATATAATGTTCAAAATACAACATAGGGACAAAGCAGGTCGGTGTGCCTTTAACTGAACATGTCTGAGAGAAACAGACCTTATGTCCAGTGACAATTTCACTCACAGGATCATAGAAGATTACTCGGCTATCAACCTGGAGGTCACTTTAAACCTAGCCATTTCAACCCAATATAATACCATAGAGGTACTAGTCAATACCCAAGATTGCATTTAGTGATGGCTGCCCATGTCCAGGACGGTTGTGGGTGCTATCCCCAGTAAGAATTTATGCTGCCCCATCCACTCATCCAGGCTTCTCTTGAACAGTGTCATAGTGGTGCTGTGCTTCACATGAATGGGTAGCCTATTCCAAAGACATGGCAGTTGCTGGGAGATAAATATGAAATTCTGGAGGGACAGATTTAAGTCACAGACCATATTTAAGTCCCTGGAATGGGTAGCCCTCGACCCATTTGATTTACGGATATGCAGTAAGTTCATTAGGTCTGGGTCTTGGGTTGCTCTGTAGGCCAGTCATATGTCCCCTAAGAAGTCTATATGACACAGAGTATAGTGGCAGGGATTTCAGTTGATCTGTGTAAGATTCATGCTGGAGGCTATTGATCTTCATTGTTAGGAACCTGTGAGATCTCTATACTTGCTGTAGATGCTTGGTACAGTACATATTGAATGGGGCATTATACTCAATTATGGGCCAGATAAGTGCCGAGTATAGGGGTTATAACTTCTTTTGCTCTCAAGGTGATGCCTTTACTAATCAAGTTAGCCATGTGGAAAGCTTTACTTACAATGGTAGAGATGTGGTGGTTGAAGTTAAGGTCATGGTCAACCTGTACTCCCAGGTCCCGTACCACTTCATGGATCTTAGGGTATTGTTATTGATTTAGTAGTGTGAAGTGACATCGTTTGCACTGAAGGGAATGATGATGCATTTCTTTGCATTCAGTTTCAGACCATAGCTAATACTCCAGTCATTGGTCTGTGTGAGACCATCCTGGATTATACCGACATCATTTGGGGATTCAGTGGTCCCACCTAGTTTGCAGACATCTGCAAACATGGTCAGCCACAACCCTTCAGTTTTGACCGGAACTTCCAAGAACTATATACCAAAGAGTAGGGGATCCAGCACTGCCCCTTGGGGCACCCTGCTGGTACAGGTCTGCTGGTTGATATGGAGTCACCCACTTTGAAAGTGTGTGTCTGGTTTGTGAGCCAGTTGGCAACCCATCTTACAACGAAAGGGTTTACATTTAGTTTGCTAAGTTTATCAGTAATTCCTGAATGTGGGATTATGTCGAAAACCTTTGCCAAGTCAAGGTATGATGAGTGCACAGATTTGCCCTCATCAATGGCCTTGGTCACACGTTCAAAGAAATTCACCAGATTTAACAGGCAGGATCTGCCCTTCACAAAGCTGAACTAGGCAGGATCCAGGATTTGGAGTTCACCTGTGTCTTTATTTATGAGGTCCATAATGATATGTTCCATGGCCTTACAGATGAGGCTGGTCAGGCTTATGGGTCTGTAATTCCCTGGGCATGTTGCTAGGCCACCTTTGTGGAGGGGAATAACTGTAGCTATTCTCCATTCTGCAGGAACAAAACATGTAGTATGGCTATAATTGAAAAGGGTACTTAGTGGTGATGCTAGTTCATGTTTTAGCCTGCTCAGAAGACAGCCTGGGATGTTATCTAGTCCTACAGTGGTGTGTTCTTTGCTCTGGACAGGGTTTTGAGGACCTGCTCTTCAGATATGCAAGGTGGGGGGGGGGGATTGGGGGAGAGTTTATTGTAAGTTAGGAGGGGATAAGGGAGTAAATTTTTGCCAAACCTAACTTTAGTTCCAAACCTAACTTTAGTTCTTTCAAATCCCTCACTTCCCATCTTCATGCAGGAAATATTGCTTGGGTAAAGGAGAGGGCTTTAGATGTGACACATGTTTTAGATGACTGTGGCTGAGGGATGTGTGGGGGGGTTGGAGTTTCTACAAGAAGAATGGGATGTTGAAGGCACAGGTAATTCCTCTGGAGAAAATGATCTGGGTAGCAGCAAGCAGTTGTCAGGTACAGGCAGTTTGAACTGCAGGAATGATAGCTGGACCTAAAGAGATGCAGACACAGAGTATGGTAGGAAAGCTAAAGGCAAAATGAGAAAGTAAAGAAGATTTAACCAATGGAAAGGCACTCGTAACTGAAAAGAGAGATAAGAGGGGGTAAAGATAGAGAGGAGTCTGGCAAGAAGAAAGGAATGAGAAATGTCTGCTTGGACATGTAGGCAGGATTAGGAATAGTACTGTGAAAAGTGAGTCACATGGGAAAAAAAAACAGAACACAGATCTTAAAGTGAAGGACTTGGAACTGAAACGACTAAGTATATTAGTGATAGGGTCACTGCACAAAAGACAAGCAGCTAGGAATAGCATTAGAGAAAAAGGGAACTCAACCAAAAGCTTGTGTAAGAGAAGCAAGTTGGACTATATCACAGAAAAAGTCAACTCCACACCGTAAACTGAGCAAGAAATGAGAGAAGACTTCCAAGGCAATGAGGAAGACATGGTGTAGACACATGAGTCAGTGCAGGGAGTAACAAGCAAGGCTAGAATGATAGCTAAAATATGCCAGCCCAGGAAATTATAGATAGATTTCTCAGAAGTGCTGCCATTTTCATCCAAATGTACATGGAGAGGATGGAAATCAAGGAATACAATGAGTTGTTAAAAGTGCAGGCAAGCGAGAAAGGCAGAGAACTGGTAGGGTACAAGTGGTAATCTGGAGAAGAGACTAGTCCTACATTAATAACACTGCATTTCGACCTAGAACAGACAATAGTGTCAAAGAAGAGACCAGAAGGATGTGTCTCTAAGGTAATACCAAAGGGCTGAACATGGTAGCCAGCCAGGCACCAAACTCAAAAAGATGCCTTATTTAGGAAAGCAATAAAACCAACAAAAAAGTCAGCTAGTGGCATCTTGAAATACAGGGAGATGGGGAAGAAATATTTGAGATGAAATCAGTGATGCAGGCTGGAAATGTTGACAATGCTGGCATAATGGATACATAAGTTAAATGATTCAAAGGGATGGGATATAAAAAAGCCCTACATTGCACAGGAAGGACAGAGAGAGAAATGGGATGGTGTGGGACTCTCTGTAAAACATATATATATATATCAAATGAAGGAGAAAAGAAAACAGTGGCCACAACCAAAAATAAATGACCTTTCAGATAACGTATAATAAAGAGAGGAATGGAGGATAGAGACATTATAATTAGCAAGTCATAGAACACATGCTAAAAAGGGAAACACTGAATGAATAATTCTCCCAGGCATGGTTTGTCTTAAGTGAAATCATATCTTAGGCAGAGATCTGTATTGCACTCCCTGCTGTCTACTGCTCCCCACACAAACACATGTCCCTTACCCTTAGTGTCCCCAGTTCTATCCTATCATGGCATACCTACACCATCTAGTTTACTTTCTTTCCACCTTTTCTAACATTTTGCCCTTTTCTGCTTTTTCATGATTTCTTTCCATGCACATTAACAACCAAGAACGCACTGTAATAACTGCGGAGGAAATAACTAAACTGAGCTGGAGGGGTGGGGGTCTAAGGGATTATTGATGTTCTGAGGTACATTTTAGAGCTTTTTTCCAACCATTTTATCTAATGATGACATTAAGAAAAAACAATGAGTAAGAAAATAATTTAATTTTGTTGTCTTCTTACAAAGTCAAAATAAGTTATACCTGTCAAAACAGCAGTTGACAAGAAACTGATAACACAGATACATAGAGAATGGCTTTCTGTGTATCCCATATTGGGATGAAAGTCAAGATTAAAAGGACCATAGTTATATATTTCAAGTGGAATGTCTCCTCGGCCCTTACATGAATAGACATCCACCTGTTGAGTACCACATTATTCAAAGTAGGATGAAACTAAAAAAAAAAAAACAACACAGTAACAAATTTCAGTCTGTTACTTTCACACATCAGTTAACAACATGCCTCTTTACCTGTTCCCCCAAAAGATAGCAACCTGTATATACATCTGATGTTTGATTATGAGGAGAGTAAAAAAAACATTAAAGCAATGTATATCAACATGTAGCTCCTCAGAGTACACTATTCCTAGACAAGCTATAGAGACATTTTTGCACAGCTCCAAGGTAAAGTTATAAAAAAATAATGATCATACTTCTCCCAGCCTCAACACAAACTATAGAAGCCTTCTGTGCATACCTCTGAGGGGTGTGAGACCATATTGACCTCGGTCCCCTACACAAGTGACAATGGCCTTGTGTCCACACCTGTAATCAATGCAGGTTTTAGACTTCATGACATTGAGGGTGGAGGTCAGTACTAAGTCTGTCTCCTGTGATAAAATTCATGTATATATAATGAGGAGTTGGTGCCAGCAGTGCATTAGAAGCTCTGTGGATATGAACTATCAGTGATGCATTTTCAATACTCACACGCATGGTGCTACTGACAATCATGCTCTATCACAAGATGCACTGATATTTACACACACAAGCCCATACTGTCACTGACCCATACAAGCCAAACTTGATGCATAAACACACATACACACACATAATGCTACTGAAAATCCAGCTCTGTCACAAGATGCACTGATTTTCACACACACAAACACATACAGTCACTGCACCTTGCAAGCCAGACCTATCCCAAGATTACAAACAAGAAAACTTGAGGAACATCAATTCACCTACCTAATGTCTTTGAGATGTGGAAGGAAAACATAAAACATTGATAAACCTACACAGAGTCAGATAACACGCAGATTCTACATAAGATGCTGTAGTCAAGAGCTCAGTCAGTGAGATGACATCCCTACTGGCTGTGTCACTGTGCCAATAATTAGTTACTTTCTCACAAATTCTGCTCCTAACAGGCCATCATAGATAGCCACATATAATGTCCACTGCTGATGCTACCTGTGCTCTTAAATACAATGAACCGCCCTGTCCCTTCACACACAAGTGAAAGCCATAGCAATGGTAGTCTAAAACTGATTTCAACAAAGGCAAGACATTCTATGACACTTATGCCACACTAGATCAGGGACTGTTGTTTAACAGTGACAAAACAACAGCAAGAGTATGTCACTTGAATACACAGATGGCCGTTGTAGCCATCGGTTACAAATACTTTACCAAATATAAACTTCAGATGTCTGATTATGGTAACAGATAATAATAATAATAGTTACAATAATAAAGTATTCACAGATTCATAGGACAATACTAGGCTACTGGCCCAGAGGCCCTTATATGCCAAGCCAAGAATTTCACCCATGTTCCCACAAAGTCAGCACCTCTTGCCCCATCCAGTAGGGACACAGGTGGGATCCCAGGGGTGTATTTTCTGTTTCCCATCCAGTCATCCAGGTTCCTCTTAAAGAGGATTAGTGATGTACTATGCTTGACATGGAGAGGGAGTCTATTCCACAGATGGGGGAGTCTTTGGGACACAAATCTATCCTGCCAATAAGTTCTATTAATGTCACAGACGAGGTTGAGGCCTTGCATGCAGGTCACACGAATAGAGTTTTACTTACAGATATGCAGCAACTCCATCAAGGCTGGGTCTGAGATGGCCTTTTATGCCAGATACAGGTCACCTCTGAGCAGTCTTTATGAGACTGAGTAAAGGGACAGGGCTTTTAGCCTATCTTTATAGGATAGGCGTTTCAGACCCTGAATTTTCCTGCTCTGGAACCTCTGTGGTCTCCCCAACTGCTACATGTGTTTGGCAAGGTACATGCTGAAAGGGGCAATGTACTTGATAATGGGTCTGATAAGGGAGGAGTACAGGGATGTTATGACCACCTTGTTCCTGGATAAAATACTTTACTTACTTAGTCAAAAGTCAGGTTGCTATCAAGTCCCTCATGTCTGATGGTGTGCTTTGTATGTTGTTATCAATGTGATAATTAGTGAGGATGTCAGTTTCTCCAAATGGAATAAGGATACATTTCTTGGCATACAGTTTGTGGCCATGCTTCTCGCACCAGTCATTAGTTTACTTAAGGCCCTTTTGGAGGATGCTCACATCACACACGGAATTTAAGACCGTGGCCAGCTGGCAGATCTGCAAACTTGGTCAGCCATAGACCATTGGTTTTGGCTTGCACCTCAGAAAAGTATATCCCAAATAGTAGAGGCCCCAAGACCGATCCTTGGGGTACACCACTCATTATGGGTCTACTGCTTGAGGTGGCTTCTCCTATTTTGACTGAGTGGGTTCTATCAGTGAGCCAGTTAGCTACCCATCTGGTAACATACGGGTTGATGCCTAGCTGGGAGAATTTATCTATTATGCCTGAGTGGGGAATAGTGTCAAAGGCTTTGGCTAGGTCCAGTTAGGCAGTGTGCATGGTCTTCCCTTGATCCATGGCGTTGATGTCTGTTTCAAAGAAGCTGACCAAGTTTAACAGGCATGATCTGCCTCTGACAAAACCAAGCTGTGAGGCGTCAAATGTTTGGAAGTTGTCAATGTCCTTGTTTATAAGGTCCATGATAATGCATTCCATGGCCTTGCAGATCAGGCTAGTTAGGCTGATGGGCCTATAATTGCCTGGGGTCAGTGGACGCTCCAGCTTTGTGTAGAGGGATGACAGTAGCTGTCCTCCATTCAGCTGGGATGAAGCTAGTGCTTAGGCTTTGGTTGAATAGGGTCCGTAATGGTGCTGAGAGCTCTTGCCTGAGTTAATGTAGGATGCAGCCAAGGATGTTGTCGGGTATTCCATCTTATTTCACAAAAATGCACGGTAGTCTTGCAAAGCTAAATTAATGACACTCCTCCTGGATCTATCTGACAACATAAACCCTCGAGTTATATATTGGTGCAGAGATCAGATATGTCTTTCTATCCCAATACATATATATGTGTGTATGTGTGTGTGTGTGTGTGTGTGTGTGTGTGTGTGTGTGTGTGTGTGTGCGTGTGTGTGTGTCTATATATCTATATGTGTGTGCGTGTATATATATATATATATATATATATATATATATATATATATATATATATATATACACACACACACATATACATACATACATACATATATATATATACACACACATGCATGTATTCTATGTCTCAAATGCCAAAACTGGACAACTGCTCTAATTAAGCTTCTCAAAGCAAAGCAGCTGGAAAGATACCTCTCTCTTCTGTCCTACAACTTCAAGAAAAGATAGTCTCCACTCAAATTCCTAACTATATCAAGTAGCACTACCTGCTCTCCTTCAAACAGTACGGATTCTGGCCTGGAAGAAGTAATATGAGAGCTTATTAATCTGTAATATATGGCATCTTGCAAAACACTGATAAGCACCAATGTGCATGTGCCCTATTTATAGACCTGAAAGGCATTTGACCTCACTGACCACTTTCTTCTCCACAACAAACTAACTGAAATTGGTATTTTTCCAGACAGCACTTCTCAGTTTAACAATTTCATCAATGACAGACATTTGCCCCAGTCATCTGCCACTCATATTCTGTGTTAACGACATGGTCATTAACCAAGCAAATCACTCGCACAGCAACTTTCAATCTCAAGTCAGACTTACACAAGCTCCAACAAAGACTCATAAACCATGAATTACCTCTCAACCCCACTAAGACCAAACGTATGCCGTTTTGGAATTCCACAGAAAGTTCTCCTGTCCCCAGACTACTTAACTATCCTTCAATTATACAACCACACCACAGAAACAGACACAACCTTAAAATACCTAGGCTTATGGCTTAATCAACCTCTAAAACTTCTTTTTCCAGACAAAGTAAGAGTAAAAATAAACTCCCTCTTTTTCTGAGCTAAAAAGATTTGCCCTTTTCTACCTCAACTAGCCAGAACAGCCATTTGCAAGGGAGTTCTCCTTTCTCAGCTAGAATATGAACTAGCTGTTTTCACATCACCTTGAAGAAAAACACTGCCACACTCCTGACAATCTCCAACGGCATCTGTTGATTCATTACAAACTCACCCCTCTGTGAGCATTACTGATATCACCCTAGAAAAAGCTCTAACCTACTCCTATTAGGATCCCAACTCTACAAACTACTCCATCTCCAGATATTTACATCCCTTGCAGCTAAATGTCATGAAAAAGCCTCCTCATACAACCTGAGACACTACTTGTAAGCTATTACCTCTTCAATTAAACTCGGCAGCACTGCACATGCATGCTCCTCTCAGGCACCTACTCGCTGGCCAGCTCTCTCCATCAGCCATAATCAAATAAATACTTTTTTCAAGCTGTTAATGCAACTTAAAAAGCATTTTTTCATACAAGTCAAGTGTTCCTGCTTCAACACTAGACATATCACCTAACACACTATCTCTATCTTATTTCCACATTTATTCTTATCTTACAGAATTACTGAAGGTTAACCCACTTTAGAGATTAATGTACCCTGCTTGTACACTAGAATGTACCTATAAAGTTTATCTCTGTAACTCTTATTACGGTAATATAGTAGTAACAGTAGTAGAATTAATAGTATTCTGAACTACTCTGATATTATTTGCATTTCTGCCTTTGTAAAGTGTTTTGTATATCACATGGGCTGAGTCTGAAATGAATCAGTACTGAACAGTGTACTATCCTGGTAAACAAAAAGTAAAAATAAAATAAAAAAAGTAAATGAATCACTCACTAGTTATAACTACAAGAATCACAGGCAAAGCAAAAGTAATGAGTTGGACAGAAAGGTTCACAATCAGCGACAGATCCTGCTCTTAGAAACAGGTTTTGCACAGCAAGCATTTTCTAAAGGGCATGAAGTCTGAAACTCAAATATATGTATTCATTTAGTGACTACAATCCTCAGTAATATACTAGAAAACCACATGTTCTATAAGGAGTAAACACAAATACAAGACAAACTGAGATATGTTCTGCAAAATCAGGGAAGTTAATGGGTACTCCATTTACCCTATAAATCTGCCCCATCCACTGCCCATATCGGATTGCCTATATATATATATATATATATATATATATATATATACATACATACATACACACACACATTATATATATATATATATATATATATATATATATATACACACACACACACACACACACACACACACACACACACACACACACACACACACACACACACACACACACACACCACTCAAAAGTACAAATGAAAAAAAGGGCAATCATTTCAGAGTGACTATAAAATGATCAGAAAATGGACAAACTAAATTAATGTGTTCCCCCCTGCACCCTCACACCCACTGATAATTGCATACACTAACTCTGAGGTCACACAACATTGGGAAAAGAGTAAATTCCCTTACCCTTGTGCAAAGTGACCTTGCACACAAAGCTGCTGGCAAAACCACCATTAAAAAGACCATTAACACATATGAGTATTCTTTTTTTTTTAATCAGTAAAAAGTATTCAATCATATGACCATTCACTCTTGCAGATTTTATACATTATATATATATATATATATATATATATATACATACACACATATATGTATGTATATGTGTGTATATAAATATACATATATAGAGTACATGGGTTTGGTTGACATCTGTTTAGTCAAATGCTTTTCGTCGACTAAATAGATGGTCAACAGGTGTGCGAGACTACACAGTTCTTAGTGTTGGAGAATTTTTCCTTTCCCTGATTTTGTTTGATCTTAGAGTTAGTATGTGTAATTAGCAAGAGATGTGGGGAGCATGTGATGTTTGCATGTGTCAAGGTTGCTTCTTTGTGCATGCATAATAGGATGTTGATGTTTCTGTTTTTGAGCTAAGGTAGTTTACCTTTCATATTTCAGCATTCATTTTTGTTGACCACATCAAAGTAAACCATTTATTTATTTATTTATATGTATGAAAGAAAAATTACCTCATGCCCTCAATGGCTGTTGCTGTTGATCTTATTGTTTTATTTTTAATGCTTGAATATTTCTACTCTTACCATTCCAGAAAAGAAGCATAAAGTTCTATGAATTGATTGGGCAGATGCAGAGCACTTCTTCCATACAGCACTCCTGCAGCTTTGAACAGGGGCACCGTGGAGTGTTTGTTTTTAAATAAAGAAACATAGCTGTATCTTCCACAGGTCACCATCCACTCTAGAACAATCAAAGGATTTGAACACAGCAACGGGTTTCCCCAGCATAAGCAGAATGGGAAGGCCATGAAAAATATCTCAAGTGGAAGACTTTTTGCTTTCCTGGAAGACATCATCCAATAAGGAATTATTCTGAGAAGAGGTGTCAGTCAAAACTGATTTAGTTTTACAAACTATAGAACTGGACATGGTCTACCTGGGCTTCATCAAAGCCTTCAACATGGTCTTGCACAGATGGCTGTCAGGAGTGAATGAAACAAGGACTGGCTGAAGAAAAAAAAATAAGGACAGTAGGGGTGTAGACACGGTCAGGGAAGGACAGTTGTCAAATAAGCCCCACAGGGTCTATTCAGAGTCTTTACTTCCTCAAGCTGCTTGTTTGTAGACATACATAAGACAGATATTAGGAGAGATAATACAAGGGAAAAGTTATGGACAGAGATAAAAAATAACTAGAACTCTTTTGTCCTGGATGTCAGAATAAACAGAAGGTATGTGATAACTGGTGGGACAGTGATGCAGAGGGTAGCATTGTTGCCCCAGAACAAGAGAATCTTCAATTTGATTCTTGGCTGGGGTGTCTTCTCTGTGGAGTCTACATGTCTGCCCTTTGCTCATGTGGGTTTTCTGTGGGTGCTCCAGTTTCTTTCCATATTCCAAAGACAAGTAGCAGGTGGCTTGGACCCTCTAAATTGGCAAGGGTGTGAGTGTGCATGCATGTGGGTGGTGTGGAAGAAGAACAGTGGCAGGACTAGCCAACTGGTGGTGTGAGCACTGGCTCTCGATGTTTGTCACTGTTAAAATGACACCCAAACTCCATGTGCAAAAATGGTAAAAAGGGTTGTGAATAGATGAATGGATGTGATATGGGTTCATAAGATAATGTCAGGAAGAGGAGAAGGATCAATTTGAGGAGACAAGACAGACTGGAAAACAAAAACAATGATATTCAAGTTAAGTAGACCATAGGAACTGTGATAGCAAGCCCTCATCTAAGCCATCCCTTACTTACTTTTGAATCCCCTGTAGTAATTCTCCTACTACTTTTGATTATATTAACTTATCAGCCCATGTTCAAATGTTTTAAAATGTTAATTAACGTTTTGCAATTGCATTGAGTTTACTCTTTTAATATCTTATGTGAGATGCTAAGAATTCAGCAGTCCCCTTTTATATTTCTGTTTCATTTAAGCAGGGCTATGGGGAGCAACAGCTTTTGTTGCTAGTACATTTTGTGCTTTGCTTGCAGTTCATATACTTATTTACTTTTAATGTATCGCTTGACTATTAAGGGTCACTATCACTTAGTGACTTGCATATACTGAATTTCTTGTTTTATTTATTTTAGTGAAATAGGGCAGTCTGTGCCGCAACAGTGAGGTCTGTTTATCAGTTAAGATGAGCTTAGATGTCAGTTAACACAGTCATGCTCAAAGCTATGTAATTTTAAATGCAACTTAGTCAACTCTAAGATCAACATAGAGGCCACAAGCTAACAAAGTGAAGGTACAAACTGTTCTGTAGTCATAAGAAAGTTATTATTATTTAGCGGGATCTAGTGATGAACCAAATGTAGACTTCTGAAAAGGGTGGTTGGAAAACAATCACAGAGATATTCAAGTGGGAATAATAAAACATATTAAAATGCTGTAAGAAGACAGGTAGGAAAAGACATATAATGTTAAATGCATAAAAAAGGAGTTGACAAAGTGTCAGCTACCAGCCAACAAACAAGCCAGATAAACTTAAGGAAAGATTCAGAAATCATAATGTCACTGTAGTTCATCTTCATTCAGAAATCAGTGTCACCATAGTTCATCTTCACTTAAGGGGAAAGATTTATGATAAATATGTTTCTGATTATCTTCATATCCTTTCTCTTTC
>NC_056749.1:253391658-253414793 GCF_019279795.1 Protopterus annectens
TTCGGGAGAAAAGCTCCAAGTAATACATTGGCAAATTACACATATCCACAATCAGACAAGTATTTGTTGTAATAAACGATGGCATATACACAAATTGGAAGTTCAGTCAAGTATTCAAGTGAAACAACAAATTCAAAAAGTATTAAATATACATTATATCAACAAGACGTCATTGTGATTACAGTAGTAATGAAGCTCACAAGTAGCTTTTGCATTACATACTTACATACAGAGAAATCATTTCTTTATGCTGTCATGGAGGTGCATGTTAAAAGGTAGTTTAGAGAAAAAGCATATTTAATTATTGTAAGAAAGTGAAGTTAGAGTTAAGGGTGTGGTTTATCCTTGGGGAATGCAGGGCAGAGCCAGGAGTTAGCAAGGTGATTTTTCTGGAATGTTTTGAATTGTTTTGATGAGGTAATGGAGGCAAGAGAAGTCAGTAGGGTGTTCCATAGTTTGGAAGTATAGTTGGAGAAAAGGCCTTCTCCAGCTGAATTTTTTGCTCTAGTCACCTGTAGTAAGTATTTATTGTCAGAGCAGAGGGATCAAGGAGCAGAGCATGGCTGGATTCGCTGTCTGAGGGGTGGAGTTTTGTTTGGGTGGTGTAGAATTTGGTAGGCTAGGCTTAGCTGGTTAAAGTGTAGGAGTTGTGGAAGTTCAAGCCAACTGAGCTGTTTGAGGGATTGACAGTGATGTGACCTGTACGGTGATTTAGTGGCGAATTTTAATATTTTGTTATAGCAGGCTTCTAGTTTGTTAAGGTCTGATTTACATAGGTTGATAAGGATAGGGGATGCGTATAGAAGTGTAGATAGCAGATGGGTTCTGGCCATTGTGATTCGTGTAGTAGTTGTAAGAAATTGGGCATGTCTGTACAGGATGCCTAGCTTCTTATGGACTTTTTTGATGGTTTGATCTATATGGAGGTCAAATTTGAGATTATCAATTACTATCCCAAGTAGTTTGGTATGGGTAGTTGGAGTTATAATGGTGTTATTTTTAGAGTAAATGTTGAAGGTTTGGGGGTTGCAGTCCTAGTGGGTGAAAAGATTAGGATGTTAGTTTTATTGGGATTTAGTATCAGGTGGGAGTTGGTTAGCCAGTTTTCCACTGATTGGAAGTGGTCATGGGTAAAGGTTTGGAGGATTGTAAGGGATGGGGCTGCACAGATCAGGGTTGTGTTGTCTGCATATTGAATTATGCTGCTGTTTGGGGTAGCAGTGTGTAGTTGGTTGGTAAAGAGTGAGAATAGGAGGGGTCCAAGGATGGAACTTTGTGAGACCCTGATTGTGACTGGGAGGGTGTGAGAGAGGGTTTGTTGCCAATGAACGGCTTGTTGCCTATCTGCTAGGTAGCTGTGGAACCAATTAAGGATTGTGATATTAATGTTTAGGGAGGAGAGAACATGTATGAGTTGGTGGTGGTTGACCATGTCAAAGGCTTTTGACAGGTCAAGGAATAAGGCTGATACAAATTGGGAGTTGTTTCTAAGTTGGTTAACTTTGTTGGTAAAGGTCAGCAGGGCAGTTGTTGTACTATGGGCAGGACGAAAGCCATGCTGGGTACTAGATAGCAGGTTATGTGAGGTGATATAGTTCATGATCTGTGTTTACTATTTTTTCTAGGATCTTGGATAGGGGAGAAAGAATGGCAATGAGGCAGTAGTTAGCAAGTTCACGTGAGGTTCCGCCTTTGTGAAGTGCTATTATGTGTGATATTTTCCAGCTGGATGGTACATGTGCTCCTGCTAATGACCTGTTAATGAGTATAGCTGTAGGATAGGAGATGGCTTCTGCTGCAGTTTTAAGATAGTCAGTTGGAAGGTTGTAGTCGGCTACGGTTGTAGGTTTTAGTTTTATCAGGTGCTTTTTGATGTAGCTGGTGGATATTGGGTGTAATTTAAATTTGGTGGAGGTGAGTTATGTGGGTGAACTATTGATTGATTTTGGGGGGGTATTTGTGTTAGATTGTTTATTGGCTAAATTTAGAATAATTTCTGTGAAGAACTTGTTGAATTGGGTAGCTATGTTTTCATTGCTATTAGTTATTTTTGGAGTAGGAGTAGCAATATTACCTGATTGTAATAGGTTTTTAATTGCAGCCCAGAATCTTTGTGGATTTTTCTGGTGCTTGTTTTGGATAGATAGGTAGTACTTGGATTTGTCTATTTTCACTTGTTTTTTGGCCTTGTTTATAAGTTCAAGGAAGTTCTGTTTAGTGGTCTTGGATTTGTCTTTATGGTACTGTGACCAGGCTTCATCTCTGGCTTTTAGTAGGGATTTGGTTTCTTTAATTAGCCAGGGGGCGTAGTTGGCTTTGACTCTCACATGTCTTGGTGGTGCGTGGGTGTTGAGGATATCAAGAAAGGTGTTGTTGAAAGATAGTACTGCGTCATCTAGGGGCATATGTTTTAGGTATTTCCAGTTGCAGTTCTTTAGGGCAGAGATAAAGTTGTCAGGATTAAAATATGTTTTATTCCTGATTGTACAGTAGGTGGTTTGGTGTGCTGGGTGGGTACGATCATGGAGGAGAAATGTGGGGATGTGGTCACTCAGGTTATCAGGGAGATGGCCTTAGTGGGATACAAGGTGGGGTATGTTTACTAGAATCCAATCTAGTATAGATTTTCATTTGGAGACCTTGTCAGTTCTAGTGGTAGCTGTGATGATTTGGGAGAATACATAAAGGTTCACGTAAATATCTGGACTTTGTGAGGAGCATAGGAGCCAATCTATATTGAAATCTCCCATGATGATGGTTTCTTAGGGGAGGTGGTTGGAGCACCACTGTAACAGGTTTTCAACACTGGAAGTGTTGTTACCAGGTGGTATGTAGTCTCCTATTATGTTTAGGTGTTTGCTGGAGTTAATTTTTAATTTAGCTATAATTTATTTATTTATTTACTTTTGAAATCTCCCATTTCTTCCTTATCTACGTCTGGGATGAAGGAGTTGTGTAGTTGTAATGAGAGGTGGTCTTTGTATAAGCTTGTTATGCCACCCCCTTTTTTATTTGTTCTGTCTTTACGTAGAATGTTATAGCCTGTGTGTGTGATCTCATTACTGTCAGTGTGGGGTTTAAGCCAGGTTTCTATTATTGCAACTATATCTGGGGAGTAGTGGGATAGTAAGGCTTGTAGATCATGAGTTTTTTTTGGCAATGCTCCTTACATTCATGTTGAGCAGAAGGAGGGATGATTTGGATCTTTGGTGGATGATAGCTAGATTAGGTTGGGGTGGAAGGGGTAGTGTAGGATGAGTGTTGGTGGGAAGGGGTATAGTAGGCTGAGTGTTGGTGGGACCAGGGTTGGGTGTATGTCCCCTGCTAGACTTAGTTGTTTGTGTATGAAGTGATAGAGTTTGGACAGCTTAAATAGGAGTTTGGTGAATCTCAGTGTGTGTTGAGATTTAGTTTGCTGTGAGAGGATTCTAAGGGTATAACAGTCTTTGATGGTTGTGTGAAAGAGGGCTGGGGCTACAAGAGATTGAAATGGGTGAATACGTGTTTGATAGATGGTGGTATGCCAGGGAGTGTGTGATATAATGAAGGGAGGTATTATAGGATGAGAGGGTGTATAACAGGAGTAGGAATGAAGTGGATGTGGTAAGTAGTAGAGTTTGTTTTAGGCCTGTCATTGTTTGGGGGTGGGTGGAGGATGTAAGGGTGTAACTATATGGGATATAGATGTTGGGGTAGGAGTGCTAAAGGTAAATTGGGAGTGTGTGAATGTGTGGTTGGGATTGGTAGGCGTAAGGTGGGTGTGGTATGGTGAAGTATAAGTTCAGTAGCAGTGGGGGTGTGTGGGAATTGGAGGTGGGGTAAGGGAGTGGAGTGGAGTGAGTGAACGAAGTGAGTGAACAGACCAGGTTCAGACCACGAGGCAGCAGTTATTTGGTATGAGGCAGGTAAGCTTTACTGCTTGACAGTTTTGCCTGCCCGAGCCTGTTTCATCAATTAAATTTACTTTATGGCAGGGTAACTTCACCATGTAGGTGTACAAATGATAGCAGGAAATTATCTAGTCAGGGTAAAGTAGGGACTATAAGCTGGGTAATTTAGGCAGGTACCTAGCAATTGGCCAGTGTGCATACCAGATAGGCAAGGCTAAAGGGTTACACAAAACCAGCTTGTTGCTTATGTAAGAACATACACTGTTGCAGGAGTTTTCCTGGGAGGTAGCAGGCAGAATTTCTGATCAGCCTATACCAGGAGATTGGAGAGGACCTTTAGGTATGTAATTCCCGCAGGTGCTCCACTTAGCACTCTATGATAGGGAACTTAAAATGGGGAGAAATAAATGGAGTTAGTTAAACAAACATGTAGATAGAGGTCTTATAGTTGCTAGATAAGGAGGTTTGGAGCTAAGGATGTAGTGTGGGAGAGGTAGCAAGGAGAGATGAAACAAGAGAGAGTTTAACAGTTTAGAATGCAGAATAGCAGAGGTCTCTACACATTACACAAATAACGAGGCTACTATTACAATTAGAACTGATAGCAACATCAACCCCGTGAGCAGCAGAACAGCATTGATAAATTAACAGCTTAGAATGTAGCACAGCAGAGGTAACTACACATTTTAGCAAATGCATTCAACATTAATACTTGTTTAACCTTTGTAACTGCTTAACAGCCCTCAATACATGTGTTGTCTCACTTACAACATCTAAAATATTAGAGAGATTTCCAACATTTGCCCTCATGCACAAAGCTGTATTTAACTACATATGGTAATTTTAGTCCCCTGCTTATAGGGCTAGGCCTGTGTACTGCATTACAAATGTAACATCATCATAGCAATAGGTAAAGACACAAAACAGGTAATATTATCATGGAGTTGCATACATGTGTTCTACTGTTTGTTACAGATACATAGGTTTAAGCTAATTCCACATTAAATATTTAGTAGGTAGGCAGTGTTCCAGTATGAAGAAAATATTGCAGACCTGCCCAGAGATTAATTTAGTGCCTAATATTCAATGCCCGTTCCTTCGGTTCTAGTGTCGTCTATAGTTATTTATTGTTTTGGATAGTGGTATTTTCATTCTGTTAGTTAATACTGTCATAAATATTTTATAGTCATTATTTAATAATGATATAGGTCTATATGAGGTACAGAGGTTTGTTTTCCTTTAGGATTGGTGTGATTAAGGAATATCTCCAAGAGGGTGGTATTAAAGCTTGTGACTGAATTTCTAATAGAGTATTGATGATATTATTGTAGTTTTTTGAGACTAATTCGTTATTATCCTTGCATAACTCAATTCCTAGATATTTTAAGGTAGATTCTTGTTTCCCTATAATGTGATCCCCCTTCATCTGCAATTCTTTTTTTATTTAAAAATAAAAATGTTGATTTTGATTTATTGAAATGGAGTCCTGAAGTCCTGTAGAATGTGTCAATTAAAATATCTAATTCTTCTAATGAATCTTTTGCATTGGATAATATTAATAATATGGCATTAGGAAAGAGCATTACTTTAGAATTGTATTGTTCATAAACATCTACTCTTTTGATTTTTGTATTGTTATGTATTGAATCTGCCAATATTTCAATAGCTAAAGCAAATAGAATTGGTGACATGGGACATCCTTGTTTAGTACCCTTTGTTATATGTATAGATTTAGAGGTGAAAGGACCTAGCTTAACATACGCTAAATTTTTATTTGCATATATATTCTTTAGTAGATGAACAAAGGAAGGAGGAAATTCAAATAACACCAGAATTTTGAATAAATAGTCCCAATGTAGGGAATCAAAGGCTTTCTCTATATCTAAGCCAATTATGAGTGTTTCTTTATTTTCTTTATTAACATAATCTATAAGAGAAATTATCCTTTTAATATTGCCATGTGTGTCTATGATATATAAATCCAGTTTGGTCATTATTTATTGTTTTGGATAGTGGTATTTTCATTCTGTTAGTTAATATTGTCATAAATATTTTATAGTCATTATTTAATAATGATATAGGTCTATATGAGGTACAGAGGTTTCGTGATTTGTTTTCCTTTAGGATTGGTGTGATTAAGGAATATCTCCAAGAGGGTGGTATTAAAGCTTGTGACTGAATTTCTAATAGAGTTTTATGGAAGAAGGATAGTATCTTTGAAGGAAAAAGTTTATATATTTCCATAATTATGCCATCTATACCTGGAGCTTTATTACTTTTACCCTCTTTTATTGTATCTGTAATTTCTTTGTAGGATATGGGTGCTTGCAGATCTAGTTTTAATTTTTCTGGTATATTTTTTATATTAGAACATTTTTCATCGAGATTTAATTGATCAATATGTATATTTTCTTTTTGGAAATGTTCCATATAGTGATTTTTATAGGTATTAAGAATGGCACCTATATCCGAGACGTATTTCCCTTTTTTCATGGAAGATACTTTTAATGTTATTAGCTTTTGATTGTATTTTGATTCTTGTGGATAAATTATGTAAATATTTGGGAGAAGTGGTCAAGGTATATTTTTTTAGTTTTTCTAAAGCTAAACTAGTTTTATGTGTTAGAATTTTGTTGTATTTATTGTTTAATAGTTCTGCTTTCTTTTTCATTTCCAAATTATTTTGATTTTTTCAGCTTTTACTGACAAAAAATTGGATTATAGATCTAATAATTCAGAATCCCATTCTCTGATTTTTTTTTATACCAAGTTAGGGTTTTACCATATATGTAAGCTTTTAGTGAGTCCCATATCATCATTTTATTTATCTCTGTGGTGTAATTAATATCTAAGAAGAACTGCAATTCAGATAATAACCAGGGTTTGAACTTTTTAATCTTAGTTGTATATGCTGGAATTCTGGAGTTAAAGATTAATGGTTTGTACCCATTTTGAAGTTTTACTACCAGTGAATTTTGGTCTGAAAAGGGGGAGGGAGTGATTGAGAAATTAATGATTTTAGAGTCATTGGCAGCAAATATTTTATCTATTCTAGTTTGAGTACTAAATCTGTGATCTTGATAGGAAAACTACAAAGATTTATCTTCTTTAAATTTGAAAGTATGTACAAGAAGAAATGATTCTACCCACTTGTTTAAAGCTTTTGATACAGCAGATGTACTCAGCAGTCTTTTATTTGTAGTTTCAGAAATATCAACTATACAGTTAAAATCTCCTCCTAATATTAAGTTGCCTTTATAATTATTGGAAATGAAATCCAAGTGTTTTTAACAGTTCCTGATCCAATACCTGGGAACCAGTATAGATTGGCTAGGGTCCATAATCTGTTATTATATTTAACTATTATGAATGCCATGAGGCCTTCTTTATCTTCATACTTATAAATGATTTCTGGGTTAATCACATTTGTTTTCAATAAAATTGTTACTCATTTTGTCTTTGTCTTATAAGTGGATTGCATAATATCATATATTCCTTAGGATTCCATTTGTAATTGTCATTTGTTTTGAAATGAGTTTCTTGAAGGAAGACAATTTGGTGCTTTGTTCAGTTTTAAATATTTCAGTAGATTTGATCTCTTGCTAGGATTGTTTAAGTCACTGGTATTCAAAGATAATAAAGTTAAATCCATCTTAGTTTATTTAGACTATGTATTTTTTGTTTTATTGTGAACATTAATCATTTTCCTCTGATAACCATAAAGTATATGTTCAAACTTTTAAAGGAAATTATCAGTTTTATACTTTAAGTATTTACCAATATAGTAATGTTTTGGTCAGGCATACTAAAAATGTTTTGTGAAATAACAAATTTAAACTAATAAATGTTAACAAAATTAAGATCCGTGCTAGCCATAGAATGAAAATCATTCCTAATCTGATGGATAAACCTAAATTCATCAGATTATCACTCATAACTTGACAATCTAGAACATCTGACTGTCATAAATTGAATTATTATATGGAGAATATTTTTAATAGGAATAAGCAATATTTATATTATTTTGAACAGATATAGTACTATTGTAGATTAGACAGAATTATAATACAATAGAAATGTCTACTTATTGTATAAGCAATTAATATTTACATGAAAGATAGATGACAAGCAATTCAATCATAGTAAAGTAAGATGTATCATATATAAAACCTCAGTAAAAGATTATAGCACACAGTTATTTAACATAGTCACCCTTATTGATGAAGTCTTTTAAAACGTATTACTTAATATAAATAGATGGCAATAATATTCATACCTAATGTTTATAATACAATGTATTTTACTAGATATATCAGAAGTTATATTTCATTGTTTGCAAACATTTAAGAAATCACTTTGTTGCTAACTTACTTAAAGCATCAAGTTTGTTTTGTGTAGACATTGATGAAAGTTAGTGTATTTTAATTATCAGTGTATCCCTCTTCCCCCCATTTCCTACACATAAGGATTTTCATATCTGTCATTTCTTATTATAAAATGAGTGAAATTATAGGTTAAAAACAACAAATTCACTTATTGTGATTGATGATTACAACTTCCCTTTCCATATTCATAAATTGCTATTTTATGGCATATACTAAAAGTTTTTTGATTTAAATGGCAACATTCTATTTTGTATAATCAGCAAAGGTTAAACTGAGTGATTATTGTCAATTTAATACTATATGTTCAGAATGTAATTGTTACATTCTGTGACATTCCTAGTTCTGGCTTCTATTGCTTCCCTTGAACAACTTTGTCAGTTTGATGCAATGTATTAAACATTAGTTACCTTGGTAACAGCTTAAGTATTATGTGTGGTCAAGATGTATTACAAAACCATAATTCAAGTTAAAGCAGTTATATGACTTGTTATGCAAATTTACTTATATGAGAAAATCATCATGCTTCCCCTTGATGTTCAATATTGTGTATGTCATTTATGACAAGTTAAACAGTAGTGCTATTATACACAAACCCATGTTATCAAACTGAGTGTCTATTATCAATTTAATACTATTTGTTCAGAACATGATTGTTACATTTTGTGACATTTCAAGTTCAGGAATCTAGTGTTTCTCTTGAATAACTTTGTCAGTTTGATGTCATGTATAAAACATTAGTTACCTTGGTAACCACTTAAGTATTATATATGGTCAAGATGGGTTAGAAAAACTATAATTCAAGTTAAAGCAATTACATGACTTGTTATACATATTTATTTATATAATAAAATCATCGTGCTTCCCGTTTATGTTCAGTGTTGCCTATGCCATTTATGACAAGTTAAGACAGTAGTGTTATACACAAGCCCATGTTATTAAATTCCATCTTTAATATCTAAATTCAGCAGACTGCTTCATCATATATGACAATTATATATTTTATGTCTAGATTTACTAAAATCATACATTACATAACTATTGTGTGTGTGTTTTTTTTTTTTTTTTTGGCTGTTGCTTAGTTATTTGAGAGACTACAAGCTGTAATGTTTATTCTTATTATTAGCTCTTTCCAAGCATGTTTATACAGTGCATAGACTTTAAATTATGAGACACTTCTAGTTTCTTATTTGTTACAAGTATATTTCCATCCTTACATATACACATATCAGTACTTCAAGCATGGGCAACAATGCCCATCCAGTTTTGTCAGAATATCATTCACTAGTTCATGTGCTGTGTTTCCAGGTTGTTCTTAAAATATCCAAACCAATATTTGTCCTGTTCCATTTTACCAGTCTGTTCCATACAGTGGCTACTCTGCCAGTGAACCACTCAACACACTTTTCATTCCCACAGATATTTCCACAAAGGAAATCTGATGAATCTCTAGCACTTTCTGTCAACCCCAAATACCCCTATAATCAGCTATTCCCATATGCCCAACATGTCCAAGCACGCTCACCTCCCAGTCCACTGCAAAGGGTACTGCACAAGATCAAGTGCTCTTAGTCTTTCACAATAACTCAGGCTTCTACTCTTATGGAAGTCCTTAATGTGTTTGGACCAAAATACATTTTAAATATAAAATTGCGCTCATTATTATAATTTTTTTTATCAAGAATCAACTTAATGAGCTAAACAAAATGTTGAGAGACCATCAATATGTGTACATGTGGTTTAAAACAGCCCTTTTATTATTCATATATATATATATATATATATATATATATATATATATATATATATATATATATATATCTATGGATTCCATACATTTGGTCAAATTACACTTAGTTGAAAATGATTCCAGGCATTTCACTTCACTGAAAGCTCACTTGACTGAAAGCACACTTGGTCGAAGTTCATTTGGTCAAAAATGGAATATAGCCCCTGCCCCACTGCAGTGCAACCCTGGAGTGAGAATATTAAATAAGAGGGGGTGTAGGGAGCACAGCCCTCCACATTGAGGGTATGCCCCCCACATTATGCCAATAGTTTTTACTAAATATATATATATCAATGCATTTCTAATGGATATACCATCTTATAATAGTGAATACATTAAAATTATGTGGGGGGCTAAGCCCCCCATACCCCCCTTATTTAATAGTTTCACTCTATGGTTGCACTGCAGTGGGGCAGGGGCTATATTCCATTTTCAACCAAATGAACTTTGACCAGGTGAGCTTTCAGTCAAGTGCAATGCCTGGTATCATTTTCGACTAAGTGTAATTTGACCAAATGTATGAAATCCATCCCCCTTCCCCTGGATCCAGGCTAAAACACCAAATGTTTCTTCCTAATATATAAGCATCAGTAAACATTGATCACAAGCCACAACCCACAGCTTCCTGGAGACAAAAACAGCAATATATAACAGCTGTCAGACACAGCTGCATCCACATACACTATGTCAGGCTTAATCATACAGCACTAAAAGCTATGATACCTGCCATAATTGATATTAATTATGTTTAAACAGAATAATAATGACATTTGTACTTGCTGCAAGACACGGCTGCATCCACGCCAACCATATCAGGATTGATCAAACAGCACTCAAAGCTATGATACCTGCCATAATTTATATTAACTATGTTTAGAGAGAATAATAATGGCATTTGTACTAACTGCCAGACACAGCTGCATCCATGCACACCATATCATAATTGATCAAACAGCACTCATAGCTGTGATACCTGCCATAATTGATATTAACTATATTTAGACAGAATAATGATGACATTTGTACTAAGAGCTTGTTACTATTATTTAAACAGGATATACATGACATTTCTAAATCCTACTTTAACTGAAGAAGGCATTAGTCTCCATGGCAGCATTTTTTTTCAAAACACTCAACTGTTACTGCTATTATATATGATGTTAATTTGTTACATTTGTGTCTGAACTCTGATGAATAGTACCTTGTTGAATTAGTTAATTCATTACTTAAATTATTATAGGTAAAATCAATGAAAAATGAACAAGATAAGTGTTCACTGAGTTGAAGTAGGGGAATAGAAACTTCTATGTTTATATTATATGTTGCTTTGTTTGGCTTATATATAATGTAAATAGTAACCCATCTTGACCTACCTTTGTTTGTGAATAATTATTGGACTCTTTGAACATTCTGAATAAATCATTACTGTTTCTGTTTAAGAATCCCTCCTTTTTTAAATAAAAACAGATGACAAGTGATGTACCATATCAGTTGATACTTTGAGAGATGTAGTTGTAAGAGTTATTTTTTGGGACAGCTATCTTGGAATCAGTTTTTTGTTTCTTCTTTCTACCATCAGTCCAAGGATTTGTTTATTTTATTCTTTTAAGAGTAGGGGCCAACCATTCCATTTCATCTGGGATAGACACCATGTTGTTGCCGTTGATGACTATAGTAGCTTCTTCTAAGTCATTAAAGGTTCTCATCTCATTGGCAAAAAATATTTGTATCTTGGCTGGAAAGGCCAGCTGTGCTTTAATGTTGTTTTGTTTCAATAGTTTTATTATTGGCCAGACTTTTTTTTCCTTTATTCTAGTATTCTAGAAGAAGAATCATTGTCAAACCTTATCAGGCTTTGATTGTATTTTAAGGGTAATTTTCTCCAAGCAGATTTTAATATTAGTTTCTTGTCCAAAAATGTATGAAATGTTATAACTATGGATCTAGGTGGAGTATTTGTTGAGTTAGAAGCAGGTTTCCTCAGTGCTCTATGTGCCCTTTCATTTACAAATGAAAGTCCCTCTTTCAAGTCTAAAAATTCAGGAATCAAGGTTGTTAAGAATGAAATATGACTTCTCCTTCAGTGTTTTCAGGTAGACCAAAGATCCTTATGTTGTTTCGCCTTTCTCTATTTTCTAAGTCATCTATTTTGTTAAGCAGCCATGTATTCTGTTTAAGCAGAAATTCTTTTGGGAATTCTTCCTCTTTGAGTCTCCCTTCAATGTCATTTAGAGAAGTCTCTGTATTTGTTATTTTTGTATGGTGTTACTGTAATAGTTCCTTAAAAGTATCACTCTGTTTTTGAGAATTTAATTTGAGGTTTTCTAAGTCATTTTTAAAGCCATTCATCTTCAAATATAGTTCCTGTAAGGTAGATGTTATCAACTGCAGTTCTTTTCTCAAAGCAGGATCTGGATGAGAATTCCTTGAGGTGTTCATATTCAGTGACTCAATATATCTCCAAGTTACCTGACAGGAACATTTTTGTATATCTCCACCAAAATTGATATTTATGTAGTTTAGTAGTTTATCTATAGATTTCTGACATTTTAAACTTGAAAATAGTAAAATTTTCCTATATTATTATACTGGGTGCCAGCTGGGTGTTCAACCTTCAATGAAGGCACACCCATTAACGCATGCCTTTCAAACGCCCACCCAACCGTGGGGAGGACATGCAGACTCCACACAGAAAGCTGGAGTGTGGGGAGTGCCTTCTGTGTAGAGTCTGCATGTCCTCCCCTCGGTTTGGTGGGCATTCAAAAGACATGCGTAAATGGGCGTGCTTTCGCTGATGGTTGAACGTTGAGCTGGCACCTCAGCATTCATGAAAATCTACTGCCAATCATTAGCGGTCCGGAGTTCCGCTGTGGCGACCCCTAGACAACAACAAACAACATTATACTAATTTATGGAGCTCTCAAAATTCATTGCTCTCAGTTGGCCATCTAGGCTCCACCCAGATTTTTTTTTTTTTTGATGCAGAACAGGCTAAGGATGAAATGCAAACGTTTTTCCAACAAAATGTAAGCCAGCAAGCAAAAGGGAACTCTGCTTCTCATTGTTCTTATAACAAAGCACATGGAGAGACTGCCAGTGAACCAATTTCCTCTGTTCCAAAGGAAAATGCTTGAAAGACATGACTGTCTTGGTTGAGTGATGTACATAGTAATGCCAATTTGCATTACATTAACAAGTTATGAAAGTATTCTGGAGTGAGTTGTTTTTATTTTGTTTGAGGGTTTTTATTAAAACAAAAATTTTGTAAAATGTAACATAGAGTCCAATGTTGATGATAAGATATAATCATATAAAGGATTAACCTGCCAAACATTAATAGGTACATGTTGTATCTTTCGGCTTTTCCCAGTTAGGGGTTGCCACAGCGGAACTCTGGTCCGCTAATGATTGGCAGTATATTTTTACGTACCGAGTTGCCAGCCCTGACGCACAACCTTCAACGAAGGTACGCCCATTCACGCATGTCTCCACACAGAAGATGCTTTAGCTGAGAATCGAACAGGACAACGTCTTACTGTGAGGCGACAACGCTACCACAGCACCACCACCGCAGCAAACATTAATAGGTACATCTATCGCAAAAAATGGAAATAGACATTAGGAAAAAAGCTGCCATATATAATTGGTGGGAATAATAATTTCTTAACATAATGACAACATTTTCTATATTATCTTCGAATGAGAGTGATCTCACAGGTATAGACAAAAAAGGAAAGAAAACATTATTATATTAACAAATGTCGAATACAAATAGCAATGCTACAGGAGACGCATTTGAAGGAAATGAGCATGTAATTAGATAAAGAAAGGATTTCAGCATGGTTATTCTGCAGAATGTTAAGGACAAAGGAAAAGAGGAATACTTATATTAATTTCTAGTAATTCACTATTATAACAAAGGAAGATGGACTGAGATTATGTAGTGCTAGTCTATTGGCTTGCAACTTCTTTAGAACAAGTAGAATCAACTTGATTACAGATTGTATTTCCATTGTATTTTACAATAACTTTATATATTTCAAAGGCAAGATATTTTGACAGAAGAGAGGTGTAGCAATGGGACTGCATGTGTCCCAATCTATGCAAATTTGGTACTATATGCTTGGGTAAAACAGATTTGTGTTTAATTCTGACTTTTACAAGTCCTTCAGATTGTACTTGTACTTTTTTGATAACATTTTTTATTTTATGGAGTGGCCCAAAACAGTAGTACAGGAATTTATTGAACATTTAAATAATGCGATTATGTTCCTGAAGTTTATGTTTTCCTTTAACTGAAATTCAGTTAACTATTTTGAGACCACTCCTACACACTCAGAAACGGGTTTTAAATGCACTATATATAGAAACTCAACCTTTCGTAATGCATATTTACACTATTTTAGCTCACATCCTTTCAGTTACAAGAAAAGTTTAGTTAAAGCAGAAAGTATCAGGGTGGCTTGAATGATCTCAGCATTTGATTGTTTGATAGCACAAATGAAGAAACTGAAGGACATGTTTATTGACAGGGGTTACCCACTTGATTTTATGGAAGCGATTACTAATGAAGCCACTGAAAATAAAGTGATGGGTATAAAACCACTGAGCTGAGTAGTGACAGATAAGAGTAAACAACTGATTTATAACTCTTAATTATTGTCATTATTCATTAAGTGTAATTCACCACCTTTCCTCCAAAAGTCACTAGTTTTAGGAGGGATTAAGAGGGACAGAGTTAAAATTTGAGTCAAAATCAGGGACGTCCCTGAAAATTAGGGACAGTTGAGAGGTATGTTCATTAGTCATAAATCTCTTTAATGTGAAACTGTTCAGATGACTTTTACTTCTGCAAAAATTGTGTATATACCGACTGCTACTGGTGGATTGTAATGACAGAAGTTTGAGTGGCTTTTTGTGGTTGAAATGTTCTGTAATGGTAGTTTTGTCATTATTGGTTCATACATTTTATTTTATTGTTTACTGGAAAAAATTAAAAACCTACACATTTAAAACACACACTAACAAATGGTGCTGTATTATACAAGGAATATAATTTAAATCAATCAAGATGGTGCATCAAAGCACATACGTACGTATTGTTCAAAAAATAAGTGCAAGGGGCCTATGGTTTGAAAACAGCCTAAAGGTAAATTTAATCTGTCACTGGCCAGATGCATCTTGAATGTGGGTTTCAACACGATTTCAATTAATGTGAGTTTCAAGTGCAGAGAAGCTTATTGTTCATGCTGTCTTCATTCTGAGACTGTATTGTTTTGTTTAGCAAATGGCTATCAGTGTTTGTGCTACAAACTTTGAAACAAAAGTTTTAAATATCTCTAGTCATTGTAGAAAAAACAGCATGTAAGCTGACAGGTTTGCACAGTCTTTATGGTAACTGGGGAGAAACAGACAAGTCGTAGGACACCAGAATGGCTGGGGGGCTGATGTGGGGGAGCCTTTATCCATTACCCTGGCTAGAGCTCCATTTGACCATGATCCAGCACTTGTCAGTCTTGCCCTCTTAACCCTCCCAACCATGTGCAAATGAAGATGTCTGTGCCCTGCCTTTTGCACGTATCTTTGTGACTTTGATGCATATAAGTCTGATGCACACAGGGCATAGATGATACCTGCTTATTCAAAAGACTGGATTTATCAATTTGTATTGCAAAGCTAAAGTGGTTGATTTCTTGTTCCTACTCATTTGTGAATGGATTACTTCTATATTTGTTGAACCAAATTGTATTTCAGTTAGTATTGTCATTACAACAGTGGAAGCATTAGGTATGTCAGTCTTGCGTCTTGGTATAGTTGTGCAAATGAGGGTATAATTTACCTGTTCTGTGTTTTATAGACAGTGGTCAGTTACCTTTTCATTACTACAGTTAACAATTGTGTCCTTGGGGGATGTGACTCTCTGATGCTATTAGAACACAGCCATTACATGGCTAAAATTGTAGAATCCGACCGGCATCAGTTTTCCTGTCTGTGTGTGTGTGAGGTATTACTTTTGGACCTATGCAGTCATTGTGTATGCTATCCTTTGCCTCTTAGCCAGAGCAAGGACATACTGTGCAATCCTCTGTCTGCCAGCTCCATCTGCAGTTGATGATTCTCCCACAGACTCCTCATCTGTACCTGCTGCTGGCACTGCCTGTGGTCCTTGAAACTGTGGTCCTGCCCCTTGCTGTCCTTCATGAGTCTGTTTCCTGAGAATTATATTGCAAAACATAGGATGGACTGTAAGTATTCCAGCACACATGCCTGGGTCATTCTGCAGTGCAACTCCTGATGTGTTTAGTCACTGGAATCTTGATTTAAGCAAACCAAACACACATTCTTTAATATTTCTAGTTTGAAAGTAGGCTTTATTGTATCCTTGCTCAGTGAGGTTGTTCGGGTTTCTCATGGGTGTCATGAGCGAGGGCTCCATTGCATAACCTGTTTCCTCTACTAGATGCCCTTGAGGAATGTCATCACTAGCAAACCTGGTATACATCTCACAAATGTGCCATATGTATGAGTCATGAAAACTGTGTAGGTTACATGCACAGATGTTGTAGATTATTCCTTGAGCATTACAGACAACCTGGCAATTTATAGAGTGGAAATCTTTTCTGTTGAAGTACCTCCTTCACTGTTCCCCAGATGGGGCTTTTATTTCTTTGCGAGTGTAATTTATGGTCCCAAAACATCTGGAAAGTGTACCATTCCATAGAATTCCTGCATGGATTTTCTTCTCTCTTGTAGTGTTGGTCGGAAACAGAAATACTCCCTTGCATACAGTAACATTGCATTTAAAAAACTGATTAATTATTCTGGAGGCTGCTACCTGTGGCACCTTAAAATATCCCCTGCAGGTCTCTATAAAGTATCAGTAGTTAGCATATGTAATGCTAAGCATAGCTTTGTTTCCACTAGCATAGGGTTCTCCACAATTTCCCTGTGGCCTGAGGTGAGGGTATCAGGGGTTGCATATGTCTTCTAGTGTTTCCCCTCTTCACCCAATATCTCTCAACAATTTCTTTCATGCAGTCGATGATCAATTAAATGGGGTCTAAGCACCCTTCTTCTTCTATTCCGAGATCTTCCAGTAGCAAGAGCAGCCCCTGATTTAAAGCCTATTGCACATACAGCATACTAATAACAGCAGCAACCCTTAACATATTTTTTTTAATAAGTGTAATTGTGCCCACATTTCAAACAGTTTTCGTATGCAGGGCAAAGCCTGTACAGAGAGTACATGATTGCTTTATAGCTTATTGAATAGCTCTGCCATGTTGCATAAATTGCATAGCATGAACTTCAGTTTCTTATGCTTTCATTAGCATAGTCTGCCTTTTACTTTGTTTGGTGGCTCTAAATGTCATGTAGAGCCACTTAATGAATATTAAATAGTGCGCTATCATCACAACACCAAAAGTTTCTTTACAATTCATGTAGCATTTAATGACTCTAGCCCTGTATGTAATTTGTGAAAAATATGTCCTAACACTTGTACAAGCTATGCTGTTTAACAGGGATGTAAGTTCCCTACTATCAGTCAGAGTATCCTTGAAGATGAGATAATTTGTACCAAATGAACTCCATACTTTCGTATGTTATGGCATTCCAGTTCAATTTTCATTTCTTCCTTTTCACCTCTCCCTTACATCTTTTTTCTATCTTCTCTTTTGAAAAAAACACTACCTTTTTTCTCTAGACTGAAGGTTTTCTGATAGAACAATGTTATCATTCCCTGTAATCTGTAGGTTACAAAGGAATGCAGTGCCCTTTTTAATATACATTCATTTTGTATCATAAACATTAATACATTTATTTTTCTTCCTCCTTATTTGTTGTAAATGTCTTCCTATGTTTTTTTTTTAATTTCTTGTACATGCTATAAATCTTCAGTTTTATGAATATTTGAATACTGAATTTCAAAGGTGTCTTCAGTAATATCATGTTTAATAGGGATTGATTGATCTTTAGTGAAAATAGATGCTTCTTTTCCTAAATTTGTTTTATTTGCACTTTGCCTAACATTATTTATCTCATCAGTCCAGTGATTAATATATGTAACAACAGGGCTACAAGTTGTGCCATTTGCACAAGTGCAATCATTATCAGTAAATACAGACTTACTTCTAATAATGGTAAGATAATCATCCAACTTTTGATATGAGGAATACAGGTCACCAGTGTTTTCAAGTGTTACCTGTAAGTATACATAGCATTCAGTACACTGCACAAGATACTTGTGCTTTATCAAAACATTAATGGCATACTTGTTTAAGGAATCCATTTTCTTCTACAAATGAATACAAAATTCTGAAAGAAAAGGATATCAAAAAGTTTTAGCACAGAATTCAAAGAGATTTTAAGTAAACTTCTATGAGAAAAATCACACCAACAATGTACAGCTAAATATTAAATTAAGTACAGTAGAGTCATCACTCTGACCTACCATACCAGTTCTGCTAGTCACAAAAAAGCTGTCTTTCCTTTCCATCACACAAAGTATCTTATGTTCCTTATTCTTGCAGTCACACCATGTTATAAAAGTAAAGATCAATAAATCACAAACCAACACAGGATTGTTTCAGATAAGCTCTGGATTGTCCTTGCTGAAGTCTGTATGAATTTCTAGTGTACTAGGCCCCTTGTGGTGGCTAGAGTTTGCCTGTCTGAAAGCACTCCCTTTCTAACAGCAAACAGTGAAATTTAGAGGTGAAACAACAAAATATAAATCAAAGTAATTTGTCTTGTCTACTAGCAACCCCTTTCTTACTATGAACAGTGAAAAACAGAGGTAAAACATGAAATACAACTCAAAATAAATCTTCTCTTGCCAGGCAATTACAAAGTCAGTCAAAAAAACAACAGAATTATTTTAGATAAGCTTCACATATTCATGGAATGCGTACAGAAGCTGACGTCACTCCATGGAATGCATATACAAGTTTATGTCACTACATGGAATGTTTACAGAAGCTGAGGTCACTTCATGGAATGGTTACAGAAGCTGATGTCACCACATGAAATGCTTGCAGAAGCTAATGTCACTACATGGAATGCTCACAGAATCCAAAGTTACTGCATGGAATGCTTACAAAAGCTGATGTCACTGCATGGAATGCTCATAGAATCTGAAGTTACTACATGGAATGCTTACAGAAGCTGATGTCACTACATAGAATGCTTATAGAATCTGAAGTTAGTACATGGAATGCTGACAGAAGCTGATGTCACTCCATGGAATGTTTATAGAATCTGAAGTTAGTAAATGGAATGCTTACACAAGCTGATGTCACTACATGGAATGCTTATAGAATCTAAAGTTAGTCCATGGAATGCTTACAGAAGCTGATGTTACTACATGGAATGCTTATGTAATCTGAAGTTACGATATGGAATGCCTACAGAAGCTGATGTCACTACAGGGAATGATCATGGAATCTGAAGTTACTACATTGAATGCTTACATAATTTAAAATCACTGCATAGAAGGCTTATAGAACCCAAAATCAGATAGCTTTTGTTACCTAATGAAAGCAGAATCTGAGACACCAAGCACTTAGATGCCATGTATAAATGTTCTGTATAAGCCTCATGCAAAAATATATCATTGATGCCAATCTATACCATACTCATAACTTTTACCCCATAAATTATAGAAAAGTTTCATTCATAATTTTTGGTTTGACATGTACATAGCAATGTGCTCCATCCACTTCTTCCTGTGTGAGTGATTGTATGTGATATAAGTAATAGGAGGACAGTTTGGTACAATGAGTAGCATTGTTGCCTTACAGTACAAGGTTCACCAGTTCAGTTTTTGGCTGTGATGCCCACAGAGCAGAATCTGGAAGGCCTACATGTGTTCTTTTAGGATTTTCTGAATCCATATGCTGTACTATATCCTTTACTGCTGAGAGTTGCATACTTTTATACAGCATCTGGACCTGGAGGACTATGTCCATGCTATCTATATGGCCCAAGTCATCACTCAAAAGGTTTTCTTAAACTAGCTAATTTACTTAATAATAAACAAACGAATTAATACATAATTAATAACATTGCTACATTAATTCTTTGTAGGGTAAACTAGTCATGTATGTCATCATTCATATTCAGAATTATGAGTGATAACAAATCACCATACCATGTTAACTGACCATCTATTTTTTGTCTCAAGGCATTCAGGAATTTTTGTGCTATGGCATGTAACTGTTGTACAGTGTGTTGAAGTGGGCACAGCTGATGATATTAACATACACATGTTATTCATGCATACTTTGTTGGTAAACAAAAACATACATACTTGCTCATTGACAGCAGGCAGCAGTTGTCAGAACAAAATTTCTGCCTCATATACACATACACAAGCATTATTAAAACGTATTGTGTTGCAACTGTAAGACAAGGTTTTTATCTTGTTTATGGCAATGGAGAAACATGCAAGAATTCGCTGCATATTACAGCCCATGTATTGGACTCCAAGAAGCTGAATGTTGACACTCCTCAGTTCCTCAGGGAAATACAATTAAGCATTTACATATCTGTCAAACCAAAACATGTGATCAGTGTATATATCTATATCTATATTTATATAATTATGTATATTTATTTACATCATTTATAATAAAATGTATAATACAACAACAATTTAGCAGACACCTTTATTAATATTCTAATTCATTATAAGTGGGACATATTAAAATCAGTGCCAGTAGATGCTGCTGTCTCACACATCAATGAAACCTTTATAAATATTCTTGACAGCTGCACCCCTAATGAATAAAAATAGTAAAATTAAACCCTCCACCATGGCTAAATAAGGAAACTAAAAATATGATGCTTCAAAGAGACAAAACCTGGTAAAAATGACAGAAAGGCAGAACACATAATACATTTCCTAAATTAGGGATCACAGAAACCCTGCTAAGTACTACATTAAAATAGATAAACAATTCAAGTGTACCAAATTCCAATATAAAGACCAAAAAATCCAAGACATTTTTGGTCATCACTAAAAAAACTATATATCCTGGCCAAACCACCACACCCTCTCCTTTTACTTCTAACACCACTGACTCAAAAATATCTAAATTAAACTCTTGATTTATACACACAATACAATCTCTGATTAATAATAATAACAATGCACTGGGTCTATATTTTGTTAATGAAAACTGAAGTCAGTGAACACCTGTTCGCCAACCAATAAACAGCAAACTGTCATTTCCATGAACAGCCACTACAGTGAGTTTTTTCCTAGGGGAAAAAATCACTTGGCCATCATCGTGAATTTACCCTTTTCCCCACTGTAGTGTGATCTTGAAATTTATATATTTAGTTAGGAGAGGTATGGGGGCACAGCCCTCAACTCTGACAGGTTTTGAATACTCTCTCATTTCTGGTTGGCCAAGCAATTGTTTTCCCCTAGGAAAAAATTTGCTGTAGGGACCATTCACAGTAATGGCAGTTTGCTGTTTAGCAGTTGGGATTATGAAGTCATAATATAGACCCCAGAGCACCTATTTCTCTACCCACATCCTGTCCTAAAGAGGTACATTCATTCTCCTTCCTCCCTCCCGATCTTCATTTCTATTGTAAGAACATTTCTACTAAAACTGAAAACAACCTCATTATCTGCCAAATACCTTGCAAAAGAATACTAAAAACAACATGTATTTTCTTGTAATCACACATATAAACTGATCCATATCAGAGAGATAAGTCCTATCCAATTGGGAAAATCTTATATAATAGCACTCCACAAAGCTGGCATATCAGCAAACTCTTCCGGCTATAGTCCTATTGCCATCCTATACCCACTGTCAGAAGTACTAGAAAAATGCACATGCTTGCAACTCATGCAGTAAATTAACTCTAATTGATTCTCCAAATCCCAGCACCATTTTAGACCTCACCATGGTACTTCATTTCCACTGCTCTCTTCAGCTTCAACAACATCCTAGAGCAACATAAGAATGATGACAATTTGGTGTCTTCACTGTTCTTAGATTTAAAAAAAGCATTTGACACCAAATCCTGTTATCATCTTCTTATTGAATTCTCTTCCCTTGGCCTTACTCAGCCGTCTGTCTCATGGTTCCACAGCTATCTGACTGACAGGCAACTAGCAGTTGAATGGAAACAAAATGTCTCTCTCCTTCTTCCTACTAGTCACTGTTGTATCTCACAAGCATCAATATTAGGCCCTGTCTTATTCAACGTTTTGATGAATAAACTACATACTGACATCCAGCTCGCTAGCATAGTTCAATGTGCTGATGACTCAGTCCTTACAGGTGCAGCCCCATCTCTGCCAATACTTTAGGACATCACCAAAAGTTCTTCCACTGTTACTGCAACTTGAATAAAAGATGCAAACCTATTTTTAAATCCTGAAAAAAAAAAAAAAAAAAAAAAAAAAAACCTTATGCTCTTCGCATCTAAGCAACACAAAAACAAAACACAATCTTCTCCAATAACGTCATCCAACAGCACAAAAACTGTAACCCAAACAAAACTTCTAGGTGCCCTAATTGACAATAGTCTCAGATTTGTATTGCAAGCCACAGACAATGCAAGACAAACACTAGCATCTGCCTACCTTCTTTCATCCCTGCTGTATGACTCATCTATTTTTACAAGCCTGACTACTAAACTTACTGGTAAATTCTCCACCTGTTACAATAAAGTAGCCATACTTGCTGCCAGACTTACATATAGGACTGATTACTGCAGAGCATAAAAGAAACTAAACTGGCTTGAGTTGTCCAACGATTTAATATACTCACAGTGCATCTGCCTGGGTCCCCCAAGGTGTCAGGCAGTAGATTTGGCAGATCTGTTTTTTTTTTTTTTTTGTACAATTGCTTTTCATGCAAATACAAGGGCAGGAGCAGCAAGGGAGGGATTTAGCACTTGGCACTCATCCTTAGGAGGGAAGGAGTGCCCAGTCAGAGAGCATATCTATTTTTTACTCTATAACCTCGAGTCGAGAGTACCAGACTGGAAAGAGGCAACAGGTGCCAAATGAGTGTTTCAGCCATTACACACAGAGCTATCTGAGGAGGA
>NC_056749.1:253415293-253417793 GCF_019279795.1 Protopterus annectens
CTGTTATAGTCTATCTGTGTGGAAAGAATGGCTGGCATAGGAGAGGAAGTGTGCTTTCAGGTGCAACACTGGAGCGTTTGGGAGTTCAGGGCCATAGTTGGACTCCTAGTTAAAAACCATGAGGATACCTGCTGCAAGGCCAGTACCAGGGCTCCTAATACAAAGTGGAGGCCTGGCACCATCTCACATGTGACCTCATCAGTGCTACTGGCATCCCTTGGACTGCTGAGCAGGTACAATGCCATTATACCAACCTAAAGTATAGGAAGGGAGCACTCTTGGACCAGTAGATCTAAGATGGATGGGCCCAAAATGCTCCAGTAGTGTGTATGTATCACTATCAAGTAGTTTGTAGCAAATATTAGCCTGAGAATGTGGTAGACAGATATGCATAATGTGTGTTTTTCTCCCTTACAGCTGCTGCAGAGAGGGCTGTGAACATGGAAGCCTATGGTGACAGACTGCTGATGCTGTGCCAACAAGCTGGTGAGAACAAATCTATTTTGCAGTATTTTGTTAAAATAGCTAAGAAGGAGTACAATGCTTACTGCTAGTAGGTATACTGTTACTGTGTGAACTGAATAAATAAAAAAGTATGACTTTCAAATATTGAAGTACAATAAAGACCCTTAGAAAAAACTGTTGTGTTTATTCCGGTGTGTTGTTGTAGACATATATAGAATGTATACAGGTTCTTCACAGCAAATATGGCAGTGACAGCATAAATTAACTGAGGTACATCTGTGAACAAGCTGTTAGGTGAAACCGTAGATGGCACAGCTGTAAAATGAGATATAAATTAAATGTGATATATGTATATATATATATATATATATATATATATATATATATATATATATATATACATTGGACTAAGCTCTGAACCCTGAATAATAATATGGAAAGTATCAATGTGTGTACCATGCAGCATGGCCTTGTGTTAACCTTTGCTTTCCAGGATGTAGTAATCCAAAGGAGTAATGCACAGTACAATAACTATCTGTCATGCATGCATCACAGAATTACAAGTTCAGACTGTCTAACCAAGAGACTATTAGGCAGAAATCATTGAAACAAGAAACAGCAGCTCCCCAGTAGCTCAGTGTGATAAGAAATAGCTTAGTTGTTAATTTTGCACATCCAGGGAATAGGTGCATACAATTCTTTCTGAATTATGCCTTTCAACTGTACAGATATTCACTGAATGTTCAGATATTTGCCTCATATTTTTGGTCTGTTTTACATAAAGTAGGGGTGACATGGCAAATCAGTGGCAAACCATTATAGATTGAAGTTAGAAAATAATGATAGACATACAAGTGTCAGATGTCATATCCATCAGAAAAGCCATCCAAATGCAAAACCTGTTATTTTATCAACTTTCTAAGTTTGCTAGAGCAATATCTAAACTTGTCCATATTCATGAGCCTTTGTCCCACTCTTATGTATGGCTTTGTCCAGATGTCATGCTCTAAGAGGTTGAGAGGTATGTTGCTGATACATGTCTCTCAAGTGTCACTCTGTCAGGGCTAGTGGTCACTGCTGCAAATAATCTCAGACACAGATAGAAAACCAGTTTACATATGCCAGTAGCACACTCACATAACAGCAGTTTAGGGTACCCCTCCTGTGCCAGATATGTAACCCTGACATGTGCAAGTCCCTCTAGTCATGTACCCAGAGTTGTCACAGTTTGCTTCATACCATTCCAGGCTGACAGTTTACTAGGTATGTTTGTACTACAGAAGCTATGGCCATAGGTAGATGTAAAGTGAGGGTAGACCCATAGAGTACTGAGCAGTACTGTTGTGGAAAATAGAAGCATAAACAGTTGTTAATGGATTTTCTGTCCACCCCCCCCCCCATCTACATCAATAATTATTACTCATATACTATGGGCATGTTTTGCTCCAACCTTAATGTTGGGACCTGTGTTATATTATTGTTAATAAGTATGATTGCTTACATGTTAACATATCTTGTTCAAATACCATTGTTGATGGCCTGCTGCCGTCAATGTTACTGACATGCTGTTATGATGCATACTGTTGTTCCATTTATGCATGTGTTCTGTTTGCTATGCTACTGTTTCAAATCTGTTTTATGAGGTTTAGTGGAACACACATGCATGCTGTTATAACTAATCTTGAAATGTGTTGGTCATGACGAACCAACATATTTTGTAAAACTTAGCACCATAGCGCATTTGGGAAGGCAGATCCCAGTGGATCCACCTGTCCCACCTCATCTGGCCATGGCACTGGGCCCCAGCACATCTGGGATTCAACCTGGATCTCCCTCATCTGCTGGTCCTGCACCACCTTTGGGGTGGAACCACTGCAGGGGACGGGGCCCATCCCCCCATGGGATCGAGTGTGGACAGAAGGCTGTCACCAGCAGTCAGGGCCAGGGTTTGGTGCCCAACACCCTTCTATCTAAATTTGCAGAGCAGCTGTGCCAGATTGAGGGCCACCTGGTGCACTTCAATGGGCAGGCCGCC
>NC_056749.1:253420293-253487793 GCF_019279795.1 Protopterus annectens
TACACTCAGACTGACACAACACTAATCCAAATCCACTATGGGGAATTACACATGTATTTGCAAATATATCAGGCACTACAGGGATGTAAAAGCACTGAAAAACAGACACCAGTGTGAAAGTGGATACCCACAACCAATTTAGCCACAGTCACAGTGACCTGCCAGTAAACCAGATGAACAGCAGAGTTTAAGGATTATGTGAACCAAAACATCTCATCATGTTTGCCACTCACACACTACTCCTACATATAATGGCCCAATTCACAGTGTAGTGTGATGGCTGGCCATGGAATGGGACATGTCTTGAGTCTGCCCCTACAAACATATGCAGCCGATAGACCAACAGAAATTGGAGCAGCATGCACAGTCAGATAGAAAAGGGGCCATAACACATATATCTACCCCCTCCCTACACAGGCCAAATAACATTTACACACTACACTGCTAAATAATCCTAACAGTCTGTCAACAATTGCCAGAAATATACAGTCCCCTTAACTGTTCAGAGTCCCAAAAAATGTCCAGGCTTTGTCTTCATATGCAAGGCCTCATACACATAACATGTCTGGCATTCTGATACATCACTGGGATGGTATCAGGAAAGAAGGCACTAAATAATGATATACTCTACCTTATCAACCTCTTACTGCATGACATCTGGACAAACCCTGACATACCTGGGGATCAGAGGCCCAAAAACAGGGGAATATGTGAAATATTGCTGTTATAAACTGAGACAGGTGCTGGTGTAACAGGGCTTGTTGTAACGTATCTTTTCTGAGGGATATGAAGTCAGAAACACAAATAGATGATTCCATTTACTGACTGCAATCTCCACAGTATGCTACTGATTTTCCAAAGACAAAAAATGTCTGAGGAACACACCAAACATGAGAGTCGAAAATCTCACCATTTTGCAGATAGCCCTACAGTTGAGAGTTATGTCAACCACATAACACTGTCAGACTTAAAATCACACAAAAAGTCATGTCCACACCAACCCTGTTAAACTAGCATTAATTCAAATGCATAACAGCAATATTTACATTCTCTCCCTATGTCTGGAACATTCTCTCCCAGTTTGTTGGGCTGTCTCCACAGTTTCCGTTGTAAGAGGTATTTCCAACTACCCTCTGTGATACTGTTGTTCAGTCACCTCCATGAAGTCCTCCTCACAGGCGGGGAAAAGGGGCAATGCTTACATGAAGTACTCATTTATAGGAGTGTGTTACTATGCCACTGGCTATAGGAATAACAACACAGCTGTTCTGCATTCACTTAGCAAGTGGGAGACACCATTTGGTGCAGAGGCCATCAGCTGCTCATGAGCATTACCTACAAAAGGCAAGCTGGTGCCCATGCAAAGTAGATGTATACCCTACATCTCAGACAGAGACAGAGAGAGAGACAGACAGACAGGCAGACTGACCAAACAAACAACCAACCAACGAACCAACCAACCAACCAACCAACCAACCAACCAACCAACCAACCAACCAACCATCCATCCAACCAACCAACCATCCAACCAACCAACACATATTGGAATCAAACCAACCATACTTGGAAAAAAAAGATATGTCAAACAAGTAAGCATGTAATGGAATGCAGTAGGGAGTATGTAATAATGGGAAATAGGAAGTACAACAAATATGTCTCAAAAAGACTTGCTGTACTGATATATTGTTGATCAGAATGTATGGCCATAGCATCTGGGTCTGTCTGCAGTGACATAGATCACAGCTCAGGCCCCTGAGTCACCCCAGGAAAGGATGGCTCACATATGACTACTACTGGAGTGTGTGTTGAACAATATTGACTGTGACACTTCTAGGCCAGCTACTGGGATGTCTTAGATATCCATATGTTAATTGTGAATAAAACTATGATATACATGTTTGTCTCAGAAATGTGAGAGACCTATACAGGGTATTTGCATAATAAACTACTGTTGCAGATGTGTGTTTTGAACTAAATGTGATATACTGAGATCATACCATTCAACTGTCCAGTGTTATGCACACTGACCATATGTGTGCCTCGGATTCACTTTATAACCTCGAATTACTGAAATGTCGAATTTCAGTATCTCGAGACTATAAAACCGAATCCACAAAACACCGACACAAAAAAAACGCACACACAATACTACACATACACCACAACACCCACATCACAACAAAAACAAACAAAACTACATACATACACAACTCATACACACATAAGCAGGGGGGCTGCACCCCCCACACCCCCCCTACTTATATATACTAACTCCGAGATCGCACAAACACAAAACAGAAGCCGACTCACATACGCATATTCTCCGACCCCTCACACACACATCAAACACATCAGCACACTCACACGCACTCTAACTCCCACTCACAACCCTTAGAAAACACTTACCTGACATAACACCTACATCCACACATGGCACCACGCACCATCAAAACACAATCCCAGACATTACGCAGTGTAAGGTCATAACCGCGAATTCAACGTATATTCGAATTCGCGATTATGAGCTTTTGCTATTTTTAACATTCGGCTTTATAGCCTCGAGATACTAAAATTTGACATTTCAGTAATTCGAGGTTATAAAGTGAATCCATGATCCTCATATTTGTAGTCATTTACTCTTAGAGTTGTGTTATGTCTGTCAAATCACTTGCAACCTGTGAAGACTGACATTACAACATGTCCTTCTCATTCTTTTGGCTGTTCCCATTAGGGGTCGCCACAGCGAAACATCTGTCTCCATTTCTTCCTGTCCTCTGCATCTTGCTCTGTCACACCAACCACCTGCATGTCCTCTATCACCACATCCATACACCTTATCATAGGCAGTCCTCTTGTCATCTTACCTTGCAGCTTCATCCTTACCATCCTTTTCCCAATTTGCTCAGCATCCGTTCTCACACATGTCCAAACCAACATCATGCCACTACTCTCTGACTTTGTCCCCAAACTGTCCAACCTGGGCTCACCCTCTAACATACATATTTCTAATCATGTTCACCCTTGTCACACCATTGCAAATCTTAACATCTTTAACTCTGCCACTCTAGCTCTGACTCCTGCCTTTTTGTCAATGCCACTGTTCCCAACCCATATAACATAGCTGTTCTCACTACTCTCTTGTAGACCTTCCCTCTCACTCTTAATGGTAATCGTCTGTCACAAATCACTGCTGAAACTCTTCTCCACACTCTCCATCCTGTTTGTGCTCTCTTCTTCACCTCTCCCGCACACTCGTCATTACTCTGAACTGTTGTTCCCAAGTATTTAAACTCATCCATCTTTGCAAACTGTACTCCCTGCATCCTCACCATTCCTCTGTCCTCCCCCCCATTCACACACATATATTCTGTCTTAGTTCTTCTGACCTTCATTCCTCCCCTCTTGAGAGCATATCTCCACCTCTCCAGGGTCTCCTCAACCTGTTCCCACACTCACTACATATCACAATGTCATCACCAAACATCACAACCAACAGGGACTCCTGTCTGATCTTGTCTGTCAAACTGTCCATCATCACTGCAAATAAGAAAGGGCTCAGAGCTGATCCCTGATGTAATTGCACCTCCACCTTAAATGCATGTCACTCCCACATCAGAACTCACCACTGTCACACCAGCCTTCTACATATCCTGTAACACTCTTACAGATTCCTCTGCCACTCCTGACTTTCACATACAATATCACAACTCCTCTCTAGGCAGTAGGCACCCTGTCATATGCATTCTATATGGCCACAAAGACACACAGCAATTCCTTCTGACCTTCTCTGTAGTTCTCCATCAACACTTTCAGAGCAACCATCACATCTGTAGTGCCCTTTCCTGGCATGGAACCATACTGCTGATCACTAATCCTCACATCCCTTTTTATCCTAGCTTCCACTATTCTTTCCCATAACTTCATGTTGTGACTGATCAATGTTATCCCTCTGTATTTACTACAGCTCTGCACATCACCCTTATTCTTATAATCTGTCCCCAAACACTTTTCTCCACTCCTCATGCATCTTCTCACTGTCCAAGATTTCATTAAACAATCTGGTTAAAAACACCACTGCCATTTCTCATAAACACTTCCATGCTTCCACAGGTATGTCATCTGGACCAACAGCCTTTCCATTCTTAATCCTCTTCATAGCTATCCTTAGTTCCTCCTTGCTAATGCATTGCACTTCCTGATTCACCATTCCCACATCATCAAATTTTCTCTCTCTTTCATTCTCTTCATTCAACAGCCCCTCAAAGTACTATTTCCATCTGCTCAACACACTCTCCTTGCTTGTGAGTACTTTTCCCTTATTATCCTTTATCACCCTTATCTGCTGCACATCCTTTCTAGCTTGGTCCATCTGTCTGGCCAATTGGTACAAGTTTTCTCCATCCTTGGTGTCCATCCTTTCATACTAACCTTTATACACCTCATCCTTAGCCTTCAACACCTCTGTCTTTGCCATGCACCTCATCTCCTTATACTCTTGTCTAATTTCTTCATCTCTCTGACAATCCCACTTCTTCTTCACCAACCTCTTTATCTATATACTCCCCTTTACTTCCTCATTTCACCACCAGGTCTCCTTGTCCTCTGTCCTCTGTCCAGATGTAACACCAAGCACCTTTCTAGTCATCTCCCTTACTAGCACTGCTGTAGATACCCAGATATTCAGTAACTCTTCACTGCTGCCCACCACCTGTCTTAACTCTTCCCTGAACTCAACCTCACAATCACCCTCTTTTAGTTTCCACCATTTGCTCCTTGGTACTGCCATTACACTCCTCCTCCTCTTCTTGATCACCAACATCATCCAACAGACTGACATTCCATGCTGCCTAACTACACTTTCCCCTGTCATCACTTTACAGTCTCCAATCTCCTTGAAACTGGACCTCCTGCATAGGATATAATCCACCTCTGTGCATCTTCCTCCACTATTGTATGGCACCCTATGCTCCTCTGTCTTGTTAAAATATGTATTCAGCACAGCCATGTTCATCCTTTTGGAAAGCTCCCCCATCAACTCACCTTCTGTATTCCTTTTTTTAACACCATACCTACCCATCACTTCCATATCCCCTCTCTTCCCTTCACCAACATACCCACTGAAATCTGCTCCAATCACCACTCTCTCACCCTTGGGTACAGTTATCACCATTTCATCCAACTCACTCCAAAGTTTTTCTGTTTCATCCATTGCACACGCAACTTGCGGAGCATATGCACTAACAACAGTCATCATTACACAATCAGTTTCCAGTTTCATAAACATCACTCTATCTGACACTCTTTTATTTCCAAATACACTCTTGGCATACTTTTCCTTCAGGATAACCCCTACACCATTTCTCCTCCCATCCACACCATAATAGAACAATTGGAACCAACTCTGATATACCTAGCCTTACCCCCATCCGTCTGTTCTATTGCACACACAATATATCAACCTTCCTTCTGCCCATCATATCAGCTAGCTCTGACCCCATACCAGTCATGCTGCCAACATTAAACGTTCCTACCCTCACTACCATATTCCTAGCCTTTCTCCTCTCTTCCTGCCATATGAGCGTCGGACATCCTCCAGTGTATGTCTGTGAATGCAAAGGCTACTGTTCTATCAAATGACTTAAGTGTGAAACAGCAATATTAAGAAAGTGTTGCAAATTTGGCCCATGGCCCCTATGTATGTGTGGTATCCTCCAGATGTCCTGCTCTAACAGGTTGACAGGAATGACTGAGCAGCAAGAGAGTAAATACTGTGTGTTATACTGACAGAGAACAGAAATATATATCAGGTATTACCTGTGCACATGTAGGTATGAGTATGTGTACCTGGCTTCCTCATAACAACACACATGGGATGCAAGATGTCAGGTAAATAAGCTGTACATGTTGTACATGTGTAATCTTAGTTTCTGTGCATCCAACAGAGTTAGATTTATACAGCTACTGGGTGTTGCACTGCCCTGACACAGACATGGGTACTAGAATAAGCATGATTATCAGGTTGAAATTGAAGAGGTGTCCATCTGTGTTTGGACCTGGTGTCCATGTCTACTGCAAACAGCTATATGACCACCTACACAGCTGTATGGACTCAGCAATACCTTACTTGTAAAACCTGTCTCCACCAAAGTAGAGTAATTCCCTTTGCTGGACAGCAGCAATACACAAACCACATTGCTCGCTCTATTGGCTATACAGGGCAAAGTAGGAGCAGGTACCAACTTGGCAGCAAGTCAGCCTTTGTCTGAACAAGCATATAAGGTCACAGGAGGATCACTGTAAGGCCAGCTATGAGTACAAATTGGACACATCCACCAAGGGCAATCACAAGGCCATCTTCACATATGTCTGCAGTCTCAGAGGCAACAACCCAACCCACCCTGTAATGGTGGTAAATCGCACCACATACACACACACAATAGCTATAGCCAACCTGCTGCAGACAGATTTAGGGCAAACATCCCCCACTGGCTCACCATCAGTATAGGTGGATATGCACAGCACCCGCACCCTCCTCTCATCATCAGGGAGCAGGTGCATACTGCCTAATCAAAGTCAACAAAAGCAAGTCTCCATGGGACCTGATAATGTTCCTGTCTCAATCTTACATGTTCTTCCAGCTCCATTACACACTGTATGCAAGCAATGCCTGTGCACCATTGACATCCCATCTGTATGGAAGATGGCCACTGTCATCCCTCTACACAAACGTGAATGATGAATGATAGTTTATGCAATGTACTGGCCCTCATTGGGGGAAACATGACACATCAGGACCAGGAGTGCAATGCAGGTTCATACTGTGCCGATAGATGACAGGGGTATGATCTATGATCTGGTTGTAAGTGATAGATAATGATAGGGGCTGCCAGGAGTCACTGATGAAAAACTCAGCTCCACAAAAAAGTTTTTATTTTTCACTCAAAACACAGATAAACGCCCACAATACACATACGTTTTCATCCTTCAACAGACTTCTTCAGACAGAAATGGTATATTGAATGCTAGTGGAAGTTAATATACATACAAGTTAATTAGTCAGCCAATACATTTAAAAAAGTCCATAAAACAACCTTAACCCTTACTAAACTGCACTTAAAAAATACATACAAAGATATAGCCTAAGTTAAAACCCAATATATAAAACTAATATGTAAACAGAAGTATAAATAAATAAATACCCACATGGTAGGGTGACAGTACAGGTAAACAACTTATTGTAAAAACATTTGTTAAAAAAAAGAAAAAAAATTAAAAACATGTAATTATTCTAATTTAAAAATAATTATGATAACAATACAACATTATTAAAAATGTGCTACAACCTAATTGCCATTATAAACATGACAAGTAAAAACCCATTCACTAGTGGTATGTTAAAACAGTTTTATAATTTCGCTGCCCTTAATTTTAACAATGGGGCAATAGAAATGTGTTCATTCAAACCAGGAAATCTACCTGAATCCAAAGTAACCTGCCAGTAAACCTCCCTGTATTACAATTTGGCTTCCCATAAACCCCCTTGAATCTCCTTTGGCATTGTTTCTATAACAAAAAAATACAAATCTAGCCTGCACACATTCCAATGTGTGTTTAAACAGAGTTTTTTTCATTTCTAGCCCGGATATCATATATCCATCTTTTTAGTTTCTGCTCTGTCTTCCCTACATAGAATGCCTGGCACTGGTCACAGGTGGCCAGGTATACAATTCCACTGGTGTTACAATTACAAAAACCGGAACTGTGTAGGACCTTAGCTCTGTCTCGAATCTCCACATAGTCCACATTTGAAATGAAACTGCATTGATTGCATGCCCCGCATTTAAAGGTCCCGTACTTTCTACCTCCCCCACAGTTGCAATGTACTGCTTTTCAAGTAAATCTTTAGGATTTTTACCTTTTCTATAAATAATCCTAGCAGTTTTTTTCTTTCAGACCTCTAAGGTTGGTTAGGGACCTAAACTTCTCCTATTCCTTAGAAAAAAATGTTCTGAAAAACCTTAGAGTCCACATTATATTCAGTGGCAACCGCCATCTGGTAGTCATTACTATTCCCATTTGTCAAATGGTTAGTAATATTGTCTCCCGTTTTGCCCATAATGGGATAGAACCTACTGTCCCTAAAACTCAGCACATATTTTTAACATCAACCATCATCTCCTTAGGATAAACCCTATCGAGGAAAAGTCCTTCCAAAAATTCACATTTCTTTAAAAAATCTTCCTGCAAATAAGTTAACCTACTAGCCCTAATAAGTTGGCCTTTCAAAATTTTTCTTTTGTAGGTAATGGTGTGCCCTCTGGAAGTGTAGATAAGAGTGTGAAAATGTTTTCTTTTGAAATATCTTAGATTTAATACCACCCTGAATTTTATATATACTTATATCCAAAAAATTTATTCCATCATGTTGTATATTGTGAGTAAATTTAAGAAAATATGTGGTATCATTAATGTACTTAATAAAGTCCCTCAGCCTTTCTATGGAGTCCTTCCAAAAGATACAAATGTCATCAAGGAACCTCTTGTATAGGACCCAACAATTATTATATTCAGAATTAAAAATAAAAGACTTTTCCCACCAGGCACGTATTATATTTGCGTTAATATCAATTCCATGAGATGCATTATAACACAAAGTTCATCACTAGGAATAGGTCCTTTGTCTCCCAAGGCCTTATCCAACCAATCTAGGCCTATATCATGGGGAATAACAGAGAAAAAATCTTTTACATTGACTGTGACAAAAATAATGTTGTCATATGATTGCTCCAGATCACTTTTTCTAAGGAAGTCCCATGAGTCTTCTTGAATAAAATTCTCCATACCCCAAATAGTTTTTAATCTTTTATCAACATATTTTGCTAAAGGGGCTGTTTTGGAACTTTCCGCAGAAACAATAGGTCATGGGGGGGTCAGTTTGGTCCTTGTGCACTTTCGGAATTCCGAATATTGTAGGAATTCTAGGCTGTGTCACATTAAAATATTTAAAGGTATTGTGATTTATAAGTCCCTCCAGTACTAAATCGTTTATATCCAAATCTATCTTCCTATAAGTTAAATTGATCTCATTATTAGAAACCCTTGTATAGGTATTGTGGTCACCTAAAATATCCATCATTTTACCTTCATACACCACATTATCCATAATAACTGAACCACCTCCCTTGTCGGGTTTCATAACCCTAATAGTTTTGTCTAACTGAAGTTCTTTCAAAATTTTCCTTTCACTCTTATCAAGATTGTCTCAAAAATACCGAGGGGTAGTAAGTGCTTGCCTTAATTCTATTTCAACAACATTCTGAAAGTTTTTTACTTGGGGGTGTAAAGGGGGTTAAATTCACTTTTGCATTTCAAACTACCTGACATATGGTCATTCTGTTTATTCTGAAATAATATAAATAGATTTACCTTCCTAGTGAAAATTTTTAGGTCTAACAATACCTTAGTAAGGTCATTCCTATAATAGGGAATAAATGTAAACCCTCTAGATAATAATTTAAAATGGTCCTTGACCAAATCAACATTACTGTAATTAAATATATTATAATTTAAATAAGTAAAAGTATGGCCCATACACTTAATTTCTTCATCACCCCTATTTGTCATCGTCTCCCCCTCCCCTTCCACCCCCCCGTTACACCCCATGGTATGGTTGCTGATAGTAATTGGGGGTCCTCAGATTCATTAATCGCTATGAGCGTCAGAGGGGGGAGATACTCTAAAGGGTCAAGCACATTATTTTCGGTGTTACCAAAATTACTTCCTTCAACATTCCCTGTTACCTCATTAAAATCCTGCCTGTCATCCCTATCTTTGTAATTCACAGTTTTGGGTTTAGGATAACTTCTATTTTCTTTATACTCTAAAATATCTCTATTTAACTTCTTAATTTTTCTGTTAACATTTAAAATACATTTCTCATCTATGTCGTCCAAAATTTCAAAATATTTTTGCTTTTCCGTCTCAATGGTATATAACAAGTCTGAGGTAATAACAGAATTTAGGTGCTCAACTTTGCTTTCCAGTTCCTTCATGTGTAAATCATTCTGTTTAATAACAATTCTAAAAATCTCTAGTAGTTCCTAATGCAATTCTGTTCAAGCATTCATGTTGTTGGGAAACTTTTAAACCCTCAGACCTTTAGGTACTATATCATGGTTCAAACATTCTTTAAGGTACTCATTGTCAATGCTGAGGGCGTTGTATTTTCCCATAACATCAGCCAATCTGTTTAAACTAACAATATAAGAATCATTCAACCTATTGTCATTATTCAACACCCTGGGTGCATCCTTACTAAATGACACCCTTTCATTGAGCCATACATTAAAGGGTTGATGTTCATTAATAATGTTTCTTGGTGTGTTATTAGAAAGATTACAGTCACCTGCTGGCTTGTGGTACTGCAGAGTTTATACTGGCTTTATTGCTTCCTTTAGTACCAGTCCCTTGTGTAGAATACCGGGAAAACAAATTTGGAACACCAATATCTTTGTTCCAGTTATTTTCAAGCTGGCTAAATCCATTTAGTTTGCCAGAATCTGTCCCCGAAGGTCCGGGCTGTTCACCACCATCAACCGCCATGTTAGCAATGCCTCCATAAGCTCTAAAGTCTTCCTGGTTCCCTGGAAGCATCTGAGAAAGTAACGGAGTCAGTGCCTGTCCAATAGGAGTCAAGAGTTCCACTAGCTGTGAAAGATGATCAATTTGTTAAAATTAAGGGCAGAGAAATTATAAAACTGTTTTAACATACCACTAGTGAATAGGTTTTTACCTGTCATATTTATATTGGCCACTAGATGGTAGCACATTTTTAATAATGTTGTATTGTTATCATAATTATTTTTAAATTAGAATGTTGTGTCTTTTGGCTTTTCCCAGTTAGGGGTCGCCACAGCGGAACTCCGGTCCACTAATGACTGGCAGTAGATTTTTACGTGCCAAGTTGCCAGCCCTGACGCACAACCTTCAATGAAGGTACGTCCATTCACGCATGTCTCCACACAGAAGATGCTCTAGCTGAGAATCGAACAGGACAACGTCTTACTGTGAGGTGACAACACTACCACAGCACCACCACTGCAGTAATTATTTTTAAATTAGAATATTTACATTTTTTAATATTTTTTTTTTTTAACAAAAGTTTTTACAAGAAGTTGTTTACCTGTACTGTCACCCAACCATGTGGGTATTTATATATCTGTTTACATATTAGTTTTATATATTAGGTTTTAACTTAGACTATATGTTTGTATGTATTTTGTAGATACAGTTTAGTAAGGGTTAAGGTTGTTTTATGGACTTCTTTAAATGTATTGGCTGTCTAATTAACTTGTATGTATATTAACTTTCACTAGCATTCAATATGCCATTTCTGTCAGAAGAAGTCTGTTGAAGGACAAAAACGTATGTGTATTTTGGGCATTTATCAGTGTTGGGAGTGAAAAATAAAAACTTTTTTGTGGAGCCGAGTTTTTCATCAGTGACTCCTGGCAGCCCTTATTTTTGTGGTTTTGGTTGTATTTCAAGGGATGTGTCGTCTTTACTTCTTGGATTTCTAGTTGTTTGGTGTAAGAAGGCTATGGAGGTTGCTGACAGTCCACCACACTCACCCAGTGGGAGGCGGGACAAAATAGGCAAGACGAGAAAGCTGATTGGTCAGCATTCACAGCTAGTGGAAGTCTTGACTCTTATTGGACAGGAGCTGACTCCGTTACTTTCTCAGATGCTTCCAGGAAGCCTTTAGAGCCTATGGAGGCATTGCTAACATGGCAGTTGATGGCGGTGAACAGCCCGGACCTTCAGGGACAGATTCTGGCAACCTAAACCGATTTAACCAGCTTGAAAACAACCGGAATGAAGATACTGGCATTCCAAATTTGTTTTCCGTGAATTCTACACAAGGGACTGGTATTAAAGGAGGCAGTAAAGCCACTATAAACTCTGCAGTACCACAAGCAGCAGGTGACTGTAATCTTTCTAATAACACACCAAGAAATATTATTAATGAACGTATACCCTTTAATATATGGCTCAATGAAAGGGCGTCATTTAGTAAGGAAAGACCCAGGGTGTTGAATAATGACAATAGGTTGAATGATTCTTATATTGTTAGTTTAAACAAATTGGCTGATGTCATGGGAAAATACAAGGCCTTAACATTGACAATAAGCACCTTAAAGAATGTTTGAACTGTGGCATAGTACCTAAAGGTCTGAGGGTTTATAAGTTTCCCAACAACATGAATGCAGGAACAGAACTGTATAAGGAACTACTAGATATTTTTAATAATTGTGGTCTTGATGTGGTTAGAATTGCTATTAAACAAAATGATTTACACATGAAGGAACTGGAAAGCAAAGTTGAGCACCTAAATTCTGTTATTACCTCAGACTTGTTACATACCATTGAGACAGAAAAGCAAACATATTTTGAAATTTTGGACGACATAGATGAGAAATGTATTTTAAATGTTAACAGAAAAATGAAGAAGTTAGATATAGATATTTTAGAGTATAAAGAAAATAGAAGTTATCATAAACCCAAAACTGTGAATGACAATAATAAGGGTGACAGGCAGGATTTTAATGAAGTAACAGGGAATGTTGAAGGAAGTAATTTTGGTAACTCCGAAAATGATGTGCTTGACCCTTTAGAGTACCCCCCCCCAACGCTTAGACCGATTAATGAATCAGAGGACCCCCAATTACTATCAGCAACCATACCGGGGGGTGGAAGGGGAGGGGGAGATGAGGACGAATTGGGTCGATGAAGAAATTAAGTGTGTGGACCGTACTTTTACTTATTTAAATTATAATGTATTTAATTACAGTAATGTTGATTTGAACAAGGACCATTTTAAATTATTGTCTAGAGGGTTTAAATTTATTCCCTATTATAGGAATGACCTTACTAAGGTATTATTAGACCTAAATAATTCACTAGGAAGTTAAATCTATATTATTTCAGATTATACCATGACCCCCCATTAATATTCCAAAACATGCACGCTGATTCGTCAGCGTGCACGTTGTAAATCGACTTATACTAATGGAAAAAGGTCCGGTCGCCCGGACTTTTTCCATTAGTATAAGTCTTTTTTAAAACACTGTCTCGCTATGTTAAAGGTATTTAACATAGCGAGACAGGTTTAAAAAAAGCAACGGAAATCTCTGTTGCTTTTTTTAAATCTGTCTCGCTATGTTAAACTCCTTTAACATAGCGAAAGTGTAAAAGCAACGGAGATCTTGCTTTCTCCGTTCCTTTTTTTTTTTAAACCTGTCTTGCTATGTTAAATGGGTTTAACATAGCGAGACAGCTTTAAAATAAGCAACGGAGATGTCCGTTGCTTATTTTAAAGCTGTCCCGCTATGTTAAACCCATTTAACATAGTGAAACAGTTTGTAAAAAGCAACAGAGATCTTGCTTTCTCCGTTGCTTTTTTCAAAATTGTCTCACTATGTTAAATGGGTTTAACATAGCGAGACAGCTTTAAAATAAGCAACGGAGATTCTCCGTTGCTTTTTAAACTGTCTCGCTATGTTAAACCCATTTAACATAGCGAAACAGTAAAAAGCAATGGAGATCTTGCTTTCTCCGTTGCTTTTGCCCACAGCTCTGATGTACTGCATAGGCATACACTTGCGCAGTACATCAGAACTGCCGCAGAATACCAGACAGCTGCGCAAGGGCAGCAAGGAGGCATTATACAATGCCATTATTTAAGAAAAGTAATTATTTTTTTTTCTTAAATAATGTCATTGTATAATAGCAATAACCCACTTCTGGGTGTGGGTAATGCTGGATTTACCCACAGTTGGCTTTGTTTGGCCACTCGGGCTTCGCCCTCGTGACCAAACCATGCCAACCATGGGTAAATCCAGCATTACCCACACCCAGGCATGGGTTATTGCTATAATAAACAGAATGACCATATGTCAGGTACTTTGAAACGCAAAAGTGAATTTAATCCCCCTTTACACCCCCAAGTAAAAAATGTTGAGAATGTTGTTGAAATAGAATTAAGGTGAGCACTTACTACCCCTCAGTATTTTAGAGACAATCTTGACAAGGGTGAAAGGAAAATTTTGAAAGAACTTCAGTTAGACAAAACTATTAGGGTTATGAAACCCGACAAGGGGGGTGGGTCAGTTATTATGGATACTGTGGTGTATGAAGGTAAAATGATGGATAATTTAGGTGACCACAGTACCTATACAAGACTTTTTAAGAATGAGATCAATTTAGCTTATAGGAAGATAGATATGGCTATAAACGATTTAGTACTGGAGGGACTTATAAATCACAATACCTTTAAATATTTTAATGTGACACAGCCTAGAATTCCTACAATATTCGGAATTCTGAAAGTCCACAAGGACCAAAATGACCCCTCCCACAACCTACTGTTTCTGTGGAAGGTTCCAAAACAGCCCCTTTGGCAAAATATGTTGATAAAAGATTAAAAGCTATTTGGGTTATGGATAATTTTATTCTAAAAGACTCATAGGACTTCCTTAGAAACATTGATCTGGAGCAATCATATGACAACATTATTTTTGTCACAGTCGATGTAAAAGATTTGTTCTCTTTTATTCTCCATGATAGAGGCCTAGATTGGTTGGATAAGGCCTTGGGGGACAAAGGACCTATTCTTAGTGATGAACTTCATGTTATAATGTGCCTCATGGAATTGATATTATGGAATAATTTTATTTATTTCTGTGGGGAATTTTTTCATCAGACGAATGGGGTAGCTATGGGGGCCAACTGTGCCCCCACATACACAAATATAATACTTGCCTGGTGGGAAAAGTCTTTTATTTTTAATTCTGAATATAATAATTGTTGGGTCCTATACAAGAGGTTCCTTGACGACATATGTATGTTTTGGAAGGACTCCGAAGAAAGGCTGGGGGACTTTCTTAAGTACATTAATGATACCACATCTTTTCTTAAAATTACTCACAATATACAACATAATGGAATAGATTTTTTTGATGTGAGTATATGTAAAATTTAGGGTGGTATTAAATCTAAGGTATTTCGAAAGAAAACATTTTCAAACTCTTATCTACACTTCCAGAGTGCACACCCTTACCTACAAAAGAAAAATATTTTTGAGGGCCAACTTATTAAGGCCAGTAGGTTAACTTATTTGCAGGAAGATTTTTTAAAGGAATGTGAATTTTTAGAAGGACTTTTCCACAATAGGGGTTATCCTAAGGAGATGCTGGTTGATGTTAAAAACTATGCGCTGAGTTTTAGGGACAGTAGGTGCTATCATATTATGGGCAAAACAGGAGACAATACTACTAACCATTTGACAAATGGGAATAGTAATTACTACCAGATGGCAATTGCCACTGAATATAATGTGGACTCTAAGGTATTTCAGAACATTTGTTCTAAGGAATGGGAGTTGTTTGGGTCCCTAATCGACCTTAGAGTTCTGAAAGAAAAAACTGCTAGGGTTATTTATAGAAAAGGTAAAAATCTTAAAGATTTACTTGAAAAGCAGTACATTGCAACCAACTGTGGAGGAGGTAGAAAATACGGCACCTTTAAATGTGGGGCATGCAGTCAATGCAGTTTCATTTCAAATGTGGACTGTGTGGAGATTTGGAACAGAGCTAAGGTCCTACACAGTTCCTCTTTTTTTAATTGTAACACCAGCGGAATTGTATACCTGGCCACCTGTGTCCAGTGCCAGGCATTCTATGTAGGGAAAACAGAGCGGAAACTAAAAAGATGGATATATGAACATGACTATGATATCTGGACTAGAAATGAAAAAAAAAACGCTCTGTTTAAACATACGTTGGAATGTGTGCAGGCTAGATTTGTATTTTTTTGTTATAGAAACAGTGCCAATGGGCATTTGAGGGGGTTTATGGGAAGTCAAATTGGAATACAGAAAGGTTTACTGGCAGGTCACTTTGGATTCAGGTAGATTTCCTGATTTGAATGAACAAGTTTCTATTGCCCCATTGTTAAAATTAAGGGCAGCAAAATTATAAAACTGTTTTAACATACCACTACTGAATATGTTTTTACATGGCATATTTATATTGGCCACTAGATGGTAGCACATTTTTAATAATGTTTTATTATTATCATAATTATTTTTAAATTCGAATATTTACATGTTTTTAAATTGTTTTTTTTTTTTAACAAATGTTTTTACAAGAAGTTGTTTACCTGTACTGTCACCCTACCATGTTGTCATTTATTTATTTATACATCTGTTTACATATTAGTTATATATACTGGGTTTTAACTTAGGCTATATGTTTGTATGTATTTTTCAGGTACAGTTTAGTAAGGGTTAAGGTTGTTTTATGGACTTCTTTAAATGTATTGGCTGACTATTTAACTTGTGTGTATATTAACTTCCACTAGCATTCAATAAACTATTTCTGTCTTAAGACGTCTGTTGAAGGGCAAAAACCTATGTGTATTGGGGGCGTATATCTCTGGAGTGAAAAATAAAAACTTTTTTGTGGAGCCGAGTTTTTCATCAGTGACTCCTGGCAACCCTTATTTTTGTGGTTTTGGTCATATTTCGAGGGCTGTGTCTTCTTTACTTCTTGGATGGATAATGATAGGCAATATTGATGTGCTGGCTCTGTAAATAACTCTGGGCAATGTCTGAGGTCATGTGATGTGTTTCCCTGTTTATGTCTTCCAGGTGGCATGCCGCATCAGCCAGCATACACTGCAGAGAAGAATGCAGCTATCACTGAAGCAATAATCCAGCACCATGTGGTGCTATTCGTCCATAGCCAACAAAGTCTGCAGGAGTGGACTGCCCTGTGGGACGACCTTGTCCACAGAGTTAACACCTTGGGCCACAATGGCCACACATACTATCAGGTCAGGCATCGGGCAACTGACCTGATACTTCGTATCTGGCAAAGGTCTGCTGCCATGGCCAGGGACCATGCTGCTAAAGGTGGGGGTTCAGCCAAACAAGCCCCACTTATGGCAACAGAGGAGCTACTTGCCAACATTGGGGCAGCTCACACACAACAGCAAACACTTGAAACACAAGTCGTGGAGGTGGGTGGCACCCAGGCAACAGGTGAGGAGCATCCAGATAAGGCCACAGTGCACATCAATTTAATCTTGTAGCAGTCATACTGTCTTCTATAAAGTATCTAGATGCATATGTCAGTTCAAACTGCACTTGTGGGTGGGGTTTAGTAATGCACACAAGTGCACATCTATGGTGAGGGACAGCAAATTCTGTACTATCGTAGCTTGTACTGTACCTGTGCTGAAACATAGCATTCATTTTGTACCAATGCAAAATGTGAGTTTGCTGACAATACCTCTCCCCCGACAACTACATAGGTACCTCTGGTTTGGATGTGGAACAGCAGCCTGAAGCCAGTGAGTATGGGATTGTCCTGTTGTGGCTCACCAGTATCCCAGACATGTTAAGGTCATGCATGTGACAACTGTTACTCTCAGTGATATTGCAATATCTGCATGTTCACTTGTGGTGAGGTTAACTGCATTGCATTGCATCACAGTGGTCATCATAGGGGCCTATTTTCAAGAGATGTAACATATCTGTAGCATACCTCACAACCTGTCATTGCAAGAAATCTCAACAAAGACAGACAAAAAGGGGGACAAATGCCCAAAACTAGGAACATATGCTATAAATTAATGTTATACCGTGCATATAGATAGTGTACACACACCTGTTAGAATGTCAGGTTTTTGTGATATACAAAAATGAGAGCACAATAAAACATTTTTGAACCCTTGCAACCTTTCATGTGACCTATAACCTGTGCAATTCAATTGTAAAATAAAAAAATCTGTTAGGAGAACAGTTATGACACCAAAAAGACTTACAAGAAGCTAAATGCATACGTGTGAACAGGCTGAAGCTAATACTGTGTTGAAGCATCTTTTGATATTATTGCGGCATTATGTCTTCTTGGGTTCACACCTACCACCATTTACAAAGACTCTTTGATTAACAGCAAATAATAATCAGTCATCCTACCAGGAGTATCCTAAATTTACTCAGTTGCCTACTACAGAAACAACCATAGTTCGCTTAAAGCTTACAAAGCAGCAAAGGGATCTCATTTGTGAAAGGTATCAGCCCAGAGAAGGGTACACACACATTTCCACAGCATTGCATATGCCATGGAACATAATGAAGACATTCATCAAATGGTGGTCGAGATATGGGGCAACAGTGACATTGCGAAGAACTGGACATCCCTCCAAATGTGTGGTAAAGGCATGACCCAAAATGGTCAGGGAGGCTGCCAGAAGACCTACAGAAACACTAAAGGAGTTGCAGGAATCTCTGGCAAGTACTGGTTGTGTACTACATGTGACAACAATCTCCCGTATTCTCCACATGTCTGGCTTATGGGGTAAGGTTGGAAGATGGAAGCCTTTTCTCATACAGAACAACATCCATGTCTGGTGGATTTCTCAAGAAAAATACATCAGGTCTCCCAAAAGCATGTGGGGAAATGTGTTATGGTGTAATGACATGGGGTTGCTGTTTATAAGCTGGAAGTGGGCCTTTAGCCAAGGTGGAGGGGATTAGGAACAGTTCAAAATACCAGTCTCTTTTGTTCCAAAATCTTCATGAGTCTGCTAGAAAGCTGTAGAGGGAGAGGACTACCTTTCAACACAACAATGACCCATGCCATACATCAAAATCCATAAAAGAATGTCTTTACCAGAAGACATTCAACGTTTTGCAATGGCCCAGCCACAGTCCACACATACATCCAATAGAAAATCTGTGGGGTGCCCTTAAGAGTCCTGTGAAGAAGAGATGCCCTCGCAATCTGACAGAGTTGGAGGGCTTCTGCAAGGGAGAGTGTACAAATTACAAATATTGCTAAGTAGAGATGTGCCATGGTGATACACACCTTCCCAAGAGGACTGACTGCTGTTATGAAATCAAAAGGTGCTTTAACAAAGTATTAGTTTAAGGGTGTGCACAGTCATGTAACCAGCATATTGCACGTATTTCAACTTCTATATGTTACCCCTAACCGATGTGTTTCTTCTTCAATTGGATTGCACAGGTTATAGGTCACATTAAAGGTGGGAAATGTTAACACATGATTTCTGTGGTCTCATGCTATATATCAGACAAGTAGAAATAAATACAGGTGGCACACTCGGTATTCATCTCAAAGCTTACAAAACTAGAAAAAAGAACCCGAATAACCACGGCTGGAGGAACAAAACACTTTAATAGCGAAACAAAACGGAACAGAAGAGTAAGCACTTTCGCAATCTTCATGATCGCTTCTTCAGACTGAAATGCGTAGCAACTTCACAGAATTTAAACACTCAAGCAACCAATCACTTTACAAAAATAATTAATCCTTAATTGTTGAACAAATATTCCCTATTTCCACATAAAACCCTAACACACTTCACAGTCAGTTGTGACTGAACATTAATAGAATTGATAAAAACAATGATAAAAAACTTTAATAAAATCTACTTAAAATTTTTTTAGAATATTTACACACCATGACCCCTTTTCTGAAATTCACCTGCAAACATTCAAATGAACAAACTGAATTCCTAAATGTTTTAGTTAAAAAGTCTGAATTAGGGAGACTGGCTACCAGCCTGTACAGGAAACCAAGTAGGAAGAATTCTTTACTGCATAGGAACAACATGCACCCCAGGCATGTCAGTAAAAACATACTGAAAGGACAGATCCTGAGAGTCAGTAGGTTGCATAATAGAGAAGACGATTTGGATGAAGTGATGCTTCTGCTGAGGGAAGAGTTCCTAAATAGGGATTATAATCAACCAGAAATAGATGCATGCATTAGGGAAGTGTATAAAGAATGGGAAGGTAAAGGCAGGCCATATTTTTTGGAACATCCTACACTAGAATTACATGAGCACAATCCTACAAAAGAAAAATTGAGGTTCCCTATTTCATATGCAAGTGACATTAATTAATTTTGTGAGATTTTTAAGAAGAACTGGAACATTCTCATAGCCACAAAAGAATTGGAAGATGTTATTGATGCAGTACCACATTTTTCTTCTATAAAGAAGAAGTCATTAAAAAGACAGCTATGTTATAAGACACAAGCATCTAAATCAAAATATTTGTCAAATAGATTAGGAACCTACCCATGTAGGAATTGCATAGCCTGCAAGTATATTTTATAAGGCACCAGGTTCACACATTCTAAGCAGAAATTTAAAGTAGAGGTTGATTTTTATACTGATTGCAGAACAGAAAATGTGGTATACCTTAGTTTTTGCCAATATTGTAAAGTTTTTTACATTGGCAAAACAGAATGTTAACGAGCGTATATTAGAACATATCAGGGATATAGTGAACAAACTGGAGGCTAAACTCTCTCATCTCAAAACTGGTGTAACCAGTCAGGAGGAGAAGGTAACCTCACACAACACAATTCCAGTATCACATAGTCCCACCACATCAGCGAACCAAACACATAAATACACAAAAACATACTCGGAGGCTCTAAATAAAAATCTGCCTAAGCAACTGAGACCTCCAAAGCAGACATCCAAGCAAACGCTACCTCAAAACAAAACACGCACAACACATAGCCCACAAAGTCAGTGTGCCAAGCAGCCACAGCCCTTAAGGCTGAAAAACACACCTGATACTCTTGTAATAGGTGACTCTATTGTCAGACACACTGACGTCCCGCTCACCAGGCTGAATAAAGAGAAGGTCACGGTGAGCTGCCTGTCGGGTGCTAGGATCCGCCCACATAACGCAAGCACTCAGGCCACTCCAAAGCAAATACAAATATGACTCAGTCATTGTACATGCTGGTGTGAATGACCTGAGATGTACCTCCCTGGACTACATGAAAAGAGACATAGAGGAGCTCTCTGATCATGTAGCCCAGGCTGGTATGACCCTGACCTTGAGCAGCATCTTACCCTCACCTAGAATGATGCCACAGTACAAAGACAAAATGATCGATTTTAACAATTGGCTAAAATGTTGGTGTCATTCAAAGGGGATCCAGTGTCTGTCAGCTTGGGATGACATGCTCGACAAGCCACGTTGCTTTGCTAGGGATGGCTTGCACCTGTCACCACTGGGCTTTCGGATATTGGCAAAGGCTCTTGCCACCCCCATAGTGCCTTTTTTAGGCAAGGCTCAGAAGTCAAACCCACCCCCATAGACAGCACAAGGAACAAGAAACTAAGGGTAATGCTGCTTAACGCCAGAAGTCTTAACCTCAAGATGCACGCACTCGAAGCTCTCCTCAGTATGGAGAACATTGATATCTGTGCAGTGACAGAAACCTGGTTCAAGCCTCCAGAGAGCACCCCAGCACTACCAGGCTATACCTCATATCATGCTTTTCGGCCCCAAAACCCGGACTGAACCACAAAAGGAGGGGGAGTTTCCATATTTATCAAGGATATCCACACCTCAAGGTTAGTGGCATTGCATAAAGTATCAGAGACCATCCATGTGCAACTAACAGTGGGCAAGACTGCTTTTCAGTTTATAGCATCCTACAGACCACCCTCTCAAAGTCAGGAATCCCACTCGGCTTTCCTGAAAACATTGGAGAACATGAAGATCTCTCCAAACACCATTATATTGGGTGACTTCAACTACCCAAACATTGAATGGGAGCACTACTCAAGCCCCAGCACCTTAGCCCAAAGCTTCCTGGAAATTATAAACTCAAATGCTATGGAACAACTAGTCACCACTCCCACAAGAGGGGACAACATACTAGACTTGATCATTACCAACATGGGGACTCTATGCTCCACACCAGAAGTATATCCCTCATTGGTAAGATCAGACCATAAATTAATTTCACTGGATGTCCACATCCCGACCCCACCCGCAGCCCAGAAAACCACAGTGAAAAACTTCTCAAAAGCGAACTTCTCACTTCTCAAAACCGAAGTGGAATCCTTCAAGGCCCCAGGGCCAGTGGAAACTACGGCCCAAACTGCAGAATCCTATATAAACGCATTCTACGGACATCTCCAGGAATGCATGGATCATGCTATCCCAAACAAAACCAAGATCCAATCATCCAAAGGCAGGCGTCCAGTCTGGTGGACCCCTGCCATAAATAAACTGTACAACAGAAGGAGGAAGCTACTACATGATAGAGCAAAATCCCTAATAGGGAAGGCATCTCTGATCAGTACTAGCAAAAACTTACGATCCCTCATAAAATCCTCCAAGGCCAGCTTCGAGAAAAAAATTGCACAGGACACCAAAGACAATCATAAGGCTTTTTTCAGTTATGTTGGGAACCTGGGATGCAACTCCCAGACTTGTTCTGAGTTGATTCTAAACAACAAAAAATACACTGAACCCACAGACATCGCCAATATCCTGGCAGACCTGTTCAGTGAAAACTTCTCCCCCCCAAAAGAGCAAGTATCTATCCCAGTAGAGGGCTGCCTCCCAAACATCTCTGATGCTCAGGTGAAGACTGCCCTCTCCAAAGCAAAAAACACTGCTTCCATGGGACCAGATGGCGTCCCAGGTTGCGTCCTACATGAACTACAAAAGGAACTAATCCCTCAAATAAAACAACTATACAATCTCAGCCTCACTACAGGATATGTGCCCACAGAATGGCGTACAGCAACAGTGGTCCCACTCCACAAAGGTGGAGCCTCTACGGACCCTGGAAACTATCGCCCCATAAGCCTGACTAGCTTAGTCAGCAAGGCTATGGACAGGATCATCATGGAGCTCATAAACAAAGACATTGGGGACCTACAGACACTAGAACCTACCCAGTTCGGCTTTGTCAAGGGCAGATCCTGCCTTCTGAACCTGGTTGACTTCTTCGAAACAGTCACCAAAGCCATAGATGAAGGGAAAGTAGTCCACACAGCCTATCTGGACCTTGCAAAGGCATTTAACACAATACCCCACTCGGGCATCATAGATAAGCTATCCAGCTTAAATATAAACCCTATGTCACAAGATGGGTCGCAAACTGGCTCAAAGACAGAACCCACAGAGTGAGAGTTGCTGGAGCCATGTCAGACTCGAAACCGGTCACAAGTGGCGTCCCACAGGGTTCTGTCCTGGGACCACTCTTGTTCGGTATATACTTTTCCGAGGTACAGGCAAACGTGGGAGGACTATGGCTCACCAAGTTCGCAGAGCGACTGCAAACTGGGCGCCATAATCGACTCTCCAGCTGACACAAACATCCTTCAAAAAGGTTTCACAGAGAAAGATAACTGGTGCCAGCGCCATGGTTTAAAGCTAAATGCCAAAAAATGTATAGTCATACCCTTTGGCAAAAACAATGTGCCCACAAATTACCACATAGGCGGAAACCCATTAAGTACAGAGAAAGTTATTAGGGACCTGGGGACCCAAGTTGATAGCAATCTCTCCTTTGAAAACCACATTGCCAAAGTGGTTAGAAAGACCTTCTACATAGCCCACCTCATCACGAAGGGTTTCACATCTAGATCAAGAGAGGTAATCGTGCCCCTTTATTCATCCCTCATCAGGCCCATCATAGAATACAATGCCCCTTTTGGGATGTACCTTACCCGACACCTGCAGCAATTAGAAAGACCCCAAAAGTATCTCACCAAGAGGATCAAGGGTCTCAAACAGATGCCATATGCTGCTCGGTTAAAAAACTCCAGCTCTACTCAGTTGCATACCGCCTACTTCGAGGCGATCTATGCCTGACATACAAAGCTATGTCGAATCCAGAATTAATGGACATGCTCCACCTCAGTAAATCTAAATCCCTTAGAGCCACATGCTCGAGGGACTTGAACCTCAGCACAGAAATAAATAGAACTTGCTGGAGGGACAGGTTCATAACCCAGAGGCTCCCTTCACTCTGGAATAGAATTCCAGTTCATGTGAGGCTGAGCACCTTACTGAATCTCCTCAAGAAAAATCTCGATAGGTGGATGGGGATCGTAGGTTTGTCCCAGGGATTACTCCCGTGTCACTATTAGATAGAGGCACAGTAAACTAAACCTTAAAAAGGGCACAGTATACTCAAATCAAAGGGTGGCGTAAGCCATACGAAAACATGCCTAAATCAAAAATCAACCAGAAATAGATGCATGCATTAGGGAAGTGTATAAAGAATGGGAAGGTAAAGGCAGGCCATATTTTTGGAACATCCTACACTAGAATTACATGAGCACAATCCTACAAAAGAAAAATTGAGGTTCCCTATTTCATATGCAAGTGACATTAATTAATTTTGTGAGATTTTTAAGAAGAACTGGAACATTCTCATAGCCACAAAAGAATTGGAAGATGTTATTGATGCAGTACCACATTTTTCTTCTATAAAGAAGAAGTCATTAAAAAGACAGCTATGTTATAAGACACAAGCATCTAAATCAAAATATTTGTCAAATAGATTAGGAACCTACCCATGTAGGAATTGCATAGCCTGCAAGTATATTTTATAAGGCACCAGGTTCACACATTCTAAGCAGAAATTTAAAGTAGAGGTTGATTTTTATACTGATTGCAGAACAGAAAATGTGGTATACCTTAGTTTTTGCCAATATTGTAAAGTTTTTTACATTGGCAAAACAGAATGTTAACGAGCGTATATTAGAACATATCAGGGATATAGTGAACAAACTGGAGGCTAAACTCTCTCATCTCAAAACTGGTGTAACCAGTCAGGAGGAGAAGGTAACCTCACACAACACAATTCCAGTATCACATAGTCCCACCACATCAGCGAACCAAACACATAAATACACAAAAACATACTCGGAGGCTCTAAATAAAAATCTGCCTAAGCAACTGAGACCTCCAAAGCAGACATCCAAGCAAACGCTACCTCAAAACAAAACACGCACAACACATAGCCCACAAAGTCAGTGTGCCAAGCAGCCACAGCCCTTAAGGCTGAAAAACACACCTGATACTCTTGTAATAGGTGACTCTATTGTCAGACACACTGACGTCCCGCTCACCAGGCTGAATAAAGAGAAGGTCACGGTGAGCTGCCTGTCGGGTGCTAGGATCCGCCCACATAACGCAAGCACTCAGGCCACTCCAAAGCAAATACAAATATGACTCAGTCATTGTACATGCTGGTGTGAATGACCTGAGATGTACCTCCCTGGACTACATGAAAAGAGACATAGAGGAGCTCTCTGATCATGTAGCCCAGGCTGGTATGACCCTGACCTTGAGCAGCATCTTACCCTCACCTAGAATGATGCCACAGTACAAAGACAAAATGATCGATTTTAACAATTGGCTAAAATGTTGGTGTCATTCAAAGGGGATCCAGTGTCTGTCAGCTTGGGATGACATGCTCGACAAGCCACGTTGCTTTGCTAGGGATGGCTTGCACCTGTCACCACTGGGCTTTCGGATATTGGCAAAGGCTCTTGCCACCCCCATAGTGCCTTTTTTAGGCAAGGCTCAGAAGTCAAACCCACCCCCATAGACAGCACAAGGAACAAGAAACTAAGGGTAATGCTGCTTAACGCCAGAAGTCTTAACCTCAAGATGCACGCACTCGAAGCTCTCCTCAGTATGGAGAACATTGATATCTGTGCAGTGACAGAAACCTGGTTCAAGCCTCCAGAGAGCACCCCAGCACTACCAGGCTATACCTCATATCATGCTTTTCGGCCCCAAAACCCGGACTGAACCACAAAAGGAGGGGGAGTTTCCATATTTATCAAGGATATCCACACCTCAAGGTTAGTGGCATTGCATAAAGTATCAGAGACCATCCATGTGCAACTAACAGTGGGCAAGACTGCTTTTCAGTTTATAGCATCCTACAGACCACCCTCTCAAAGTCAGGAATCCCACTCGGCTTTCCTGAAAACATTGGAGAACATGAAGATCTCTCCAAACACCATTATATTGGGTGACTTCAACTACCCAAACATTGAATGGGAGCACTACTCAAGCCCCAGCACCTTAGCCCAAAGCTTCCTGGAAATTATAAACTCAAATGCTATGGAACAACTAGTCACCACTCCCACAAGAGGGGACAACATACTAGACTTGATCATTACCAACATGGGGACTCTATGCTCCACACCAGAAGTATATCCCTCATTGGTAAGATCAGACCATAAATTAATTTCACTGGATGTCCACATCCCGACCCCACCCCCAGCCCAGAAAACCACAGTGAAAAACTTCTCACAGCGAACTTCTCACTTCTCAAAACCGAAGTGGAATCCTTCAAGGCCCCAGGGCCAGTGGAAACTACGGCCCAAACTGCAGAATCCTATATAAACGCATTCTACGGACATCTCCAGGAATGCATGGATCATGCTATCCCAAACAAAACCAAGATCCAATCATCCAAAGGCAGGCGTCCAGTCTGGTGGACCCCTGCCATAAATAAACTGTACAACAGAAGGAGGAAGCTACTACATGATAGAGCAAAATCCCTAATAGGGAAGGCATCTCTGATCAGTACTAGCAAAACTTACGATCCCTCATAAAATCCTCCAAGGCCAGCTTGAGAAAAATTGCACAGGACACCAAAGACAATCATAAGGCTTTTTTCAGTTATGTTGGGAACCTGGGATGCAACTCCCAGACTTGTTCTGAGTTGATTCTAAACAACAAAAAATACACTGAACCCACAGACATCGCCAATATCCTGGCAGACCTGTTCAGTGAAAACTTCTCCCCCCCAAAAGAGCAAGTATCTATCCCAGTAGAGGGCTGCCTCCCAAACATCTCTGATGCTCAGGTGAAGACTGCCCTCTCCAAAGCAAAAAACACTGCTTCCATGGGACCAGATGGCGTCCCAGGTTGCGTCCTACATGAACTACAAAAGGAACTAATCCCTCAAATAAAACAACTATACAATCTCAGCCTCACTACAGGATATGTGCCCACAGAATGGCGACAGCAACAGTGGTCCCACTCCACAAAGGTGGAGCCTCTACGGACCCTGGAAACTATCGCCCCATAAGCCTGACTAGCTTAGTCAGCAAGGCTATGGACAGGATCATCATGGAGCTCATAAACAAAGACATTGGGGACCTACAGACACTAGAACCTACCCAGTTCGGCTTTGTCAAGGGCAGATCCTGCCTTCTGAACCTGGTTGACTTCTTCGAAACAGTCACCAAAGCCATAGATGAAGGGAAAGTAGTCCACACAGCCTATCTGGACCTTGCAAAGGCATTTAACACAATACCCCACTCGGGCATCATAGATAAGCTATCCAGCTTAAATATAAACCCCTATGTCACAAGATGGGTCGCAAACTGGCTCAAAGACAGAACCCACAGAGTGAGAGTTGCTGGAGCCATGTCAGACTCGAAACCGGTCACAAGTGGCGTCCCACAGGGTTCTGTCCTGGGACCACTCTTGTTCGGTATATACTTTTCCGAGGTACAGGCAAACGTGGGAGGACTATGGCTCACCAAGTTCGCAGACGACTGCAAACTGGGCGCCATAATCGACTCTCCAGCTGACACAAACATCCTTCAAAAAGGTTTCACAGAGAAAGATAACTGGTGCCAGCGCCATGGTTTAAAGCTAAATGCCAAAAAATGTATAGTCATACCCTTTGGCAAAAACAATGTGCCCACAAATTACCACATAGGCGGAAACCCATTAAGTACAGAGAAAGTTATTAGGGACCTGGGGACCCAAGTTGATAGCAATCTCTCCTTTGAAAACCACATTGCCAAAGTGGTTAGAAAGACCTTCTACATAGCCCACCTCATCACGAAGGGTTTCACATCTAGATCAAGAGAGGTAATCGTGCCCCTTATTCATCCCTCATCAGGCCCATCATAGAATACAATGCCCCTTTTGGGATGTACCTTACCCGACACCTGCAGCAATTAGAAAGACCCCAAAAGTATCTCACCAAGAGGATCAAGGGTCTCAAACAGATGCCATATGCTGCTCGGTTAAAAAAAACTCCAGCTCTACTCAGTTGCATACCGCCTACTTCGAGGCGATCTATGCCTGACATACAAAGCTATGTCGAATCCAGAATTAATGGACATGCTCCACCTCAGTAAATCTAAATCCCTTAGAGCCACATGCTCGAGGGACTTGAACCTCAGCACAGAAATAAATAGAACTTGCTGGAGGGACAGGTTCATAACCCAGAGGCTCCCTTCACTCTGGAATAGAATTCCAGTTCATGTGAGGCTGAGCACCTTACTGAATCTCCTCAAGAAAAATCTCGATAGGTGGATGGGGATCGTAGGTTTGTCCCAGGGATTACTCCCGTGTCACTATTAGATAGAGGCACAGTAAACTAAACCTTAAAAAGGGCACAGTATACTCAAATCAAAGGGTGGCGTAAGCCATACAGAATCGGGCTAGGCTTATAATTGCCCCAGGGCAGATAGCCTAGTATGAACCTATGAACCTATAAGAAAGAGACTAGTGCTTTAGCTAAACATGTAGAAGCAGAGGGGATACATCCTGTTTTTAAATTTTTGGTTCTAGAGGTGGTAGAGCAAAGCATTAGAGGGGGTGACATCAAGAACCGAACCGAAGAAGCTGAACAAAAATGGATTCTACAATTGAATGCTGACAAACCCCCAGGTATTAATGAAACAGTATCGCTGAAACCGTTTTTAAAAGTAAGAGCACTTAAACATTGAAACTCCTTATAGGTACAGCTATGTCCTTGCATATTTACATATCTCTTTTATTAAGATTTGTATTAATGTTTTTTATCATTGTTTTTTATCAGTTCTATTAATGTTCAGTCATGTTTGACTGTGAATTGTGTTAGGGTTTTATGTGGAAGTAGAGGATGTTTTTTATTATATCTATGAATTTTTATATTTAATTGTTCTTCAACAATTATGGATTAGTTGCTTTTGTAAAGTGATTGGTTGCTTGAGTGTTTAAATTCTGTGAAGTTGCTATGCATTTTAGTTTGAAGAAGTGATCACGAAGATTGCGAAAGTGCTTACTCTTGTTTTTATGTTTTGTTTTGCCATTAAAGTGTTTTTTTTTACCTCCAGCCATGGCCATTCGGGTTCTTTTTATCTATTTTTATATATCAGACAAACCTGGCATGTTAACAGGGATGTCTACACATAATATCCACTGTAAGCTTAGAAGGTTGTTAATGTAACCGGTTCTGTTGTAAAATACATGTACTGCAGGTTTTGAAGTGTAATACTCAAAATATGTCATTAATTAGTGACACTATGTGTATGTAGTGGTCTGACTGTGTTGTCACCAGTTAGCTATTGTAAGGTCTGTGTAATGCCTGGCTACCACCTCACCTGTATGTGTGCGCGCGCGCGTGTGTGTGTGTGTGTGTGTGTGTGTGTGTGTGTGTGTGTGTGTGTGTGTGTGTGTGTAGCAGCAAACGGTATAGTGCAGGTATTAATTTACATATGTTGTCTTTCCCCCACAGGTGGTCATGGTGGTCTTATCCCTCCCAGTCAGAATCAGATGTCAGTGTCTCTGCAGAATCTGACAATGATGATGGTCATATTTAGGCACAGGTGGTGTTGTCAGGGACTGAATCTGTGCCATTGGGTGGCATCCCACAGTCATCCATAATATCCCCGCACAGAGTCACATACTTTAATGCTTCAAAGGTCTCTCTTTCAAGAAGGGTTTTAGGGAAACTTTGACATTCAGTCTCGGAAGTCTGTCTGCCTGAAGTTTAATTATCCAATTTTGCTCTGCCACTTCAGTTTTGTCTTTAAATTCTCCTCCTCTTTTACCTTCAGCTAACACTTCTAATACAAAGAAACTAAAGCTATGATTCATTCCATCTTTTAAAACATGTTGTGCCAGAGCACTAGTTTCTTTAGTGTTCCGTTATCTACAAAGCATGTATACCATTTCAGATTCTCAGTAAATGCATTGTTAGATAAAACATAATCTATTTCCCATTGAAATAAGCAAAGGTTGGCGTAGCTGTTCGCACATGGTTTGCCCATAGCTACACCAACCCTCTGCAGATAAAATTCATTATTAAATGTAAAAACATTTTTGTCAAATATTAATTCTAATAGTGTACAGATAAGAGAAACCTTCCTGTCATTCCAATACTTACTGTTCAGTAACTTCATGATACTAGATATTCTCCATTCTTTTTGTTGTGGGATGGCACTATTGAACATTTGAATGACTTTATTGCATATCTGCATACTACTACTAGTTTCCTTAAATTTACATATAAATATTAGTACAGTGACATTGATTTCTTGGATGTTAATATTAGTAGAGGGGAAATACATACAATACACACAGGCCTTTATAGAAAGCCGGTTAGGAGAAATAACATCCTACATAATAGTAGTATGCACCCTCGACATGTAAAGAAAAATGTCTTGAAGGGGCAGGTCTTCAGAACAATGAGGCTTTTCAATGATGATGTTGATCTGGAAAGGGCACTATCAAATCTTAAAATCAAATTCCTTAGTAGGGGCTACAAAGCTGCAGAGATAGCTGTATCACAGAAGCCTGGAGAGAAAGGCAGAATAGATGTAGGTCATACTATGGAGAAGAGACTCCACTTGAAATAAACTCAAAACCAAATAGAGTGAAGCCTAGTAAGTTTAGGGTCACCCTGCCATACTCCAGTGTTATTAATAGTATATGTGATATTGTGAAAGCTAATTAGAACAATCTAAGAACTGTAGATCAATTTGCAAATGTGATAGGTGAACAACACATCCCTTAAAAGACATCTTTGCTATAATTTAAATAAAAAACAAGGAATTCCTTCAGAAAGAAATGATACATATAAATGCAGAAATTGTAGTGCATGTAAATATGTATACACTGGTGAATCTTATCAACACCCTATATTGCACTTTAACATTGAATTTAATTTTTACGCTGATTGTCGGACATAAAATGTGGTTTATTTCAGTTTCTGTAAGTTATGTTATGCATACTACATTGGTAAAACCAATTGTATGCTGAAAGACAGAATGCCTGACCACTACAGGGATGTACAGAACACTAAAGAAACTAGTGCCTTGGCACAGCATGTTTTAGAAGAAGGAATGAATCATAGCTTTAGTTTCTTTGTATTAGAAGTGTTAGCTGAAGGTATAAGAGGAGACCTGTTCTGATGAAGCCCACATTTAGTGGGTAAATGCGCTAAACTGTTTCATTGTATTTGTGGATGCTGACATGAAAAGGAGATTTTTTTATGTGAACTTCTTGTGCCACTTTGAATTTGTTTGCGTTTTGGTCTTAGAGTGGTTTCCTCACTTCCCAAGAGTTTGTGAACTTTGGTGTTCTTGTGGTTGTGCATTAACGAGTTATTGGTTGACTGAACGCTCTGTCATTTCTACATATCCACTTTAATGTACTATTGTGCTACATACACATGATATGCCCCACATAGATTATACACGTGGGAAATAACCCACTACCTCTTACAACATGTAATGCTGCAAATGCCTTCATGGATAGTGAGATAACCCACCAGAAATAGCAACTGGAGTCATCTATTGCTCCTACAAGCGTGGACAAGTGATTGGTTAACAGACATTGTATCAGCATGATGTTTCAGTCAGGTATGATATCTGATCCTGGCATGTGTGTCAGTACGCTAACTGTAACCTATTTGGCAACAATATCACATATATGGCCATTGTTAGAGGACACAGACCACATATGGGTTGCAAACATCCAGATATTCCATAGACATCTCTACAGATGACTGGAATGGCCTGTACAATGGTTAACATGCTTTACATGAGGCAGATACCATTAACATGCTATATAAAGTAATGCCAGTGGGAAATGGTAAACAGGTGTGGATGGTACACACATAAAAATGGTATAACCCACACAGGATATAATTCTCTTCCACACACATGGTTGCCAGTATTGAGATTAGAATCCCTACCTATCTAGTTATTTCTACTATAGTGTTAAGCAGTTATCAGATGCACCTCTGAGCTTATATGAATTCATGTCGTCCTAAGGTACTTCTAAGGTGGGTAACATCAGCAAGCTTTGTAAAGTAGGGTGATGGGAAGTGTACAAGGTGGTACACAACTCAAAATAGTATAACCCACATACGATATGATTGTCAACCCAGAAACACACACAATTACCAGTATTGAGATTAGACCCCCTACCTATCTAGTTATTATGACTATAGTGTTACACAGTTATCAGATGTGCCATGGAGCTTACATCAATTCACCTTGTCCCAAGGTACTTCTAAGGTGAATGACATCAGCAGGTTTGTAAAGTAGGGTGATGGGAAATGTACAGGGTGGTACACAACTCAAAATGGTATGACCCACCCATGATATGATATATACACACACACACACACACACACACACACACACACACACTTACTTGCCGGTATTGAGATTAGAACCTCTGTCTATCTAGTGATTTGTACTATAGTGTTATACAGTTATCAAACACTACAGAGCTTACTGGCATCCCCCATCAGATAGTCATATGGGATGGCCCCACTGACAAATGTCTGGTACAGCTGTGATGAATGTCAGATGTGTGAATTGTGATAACTTCCAAGGCTGCCAGCACACATATTCATAATAATGCCCTGGGCATTGCACATGACCTGGCAGTTGATGGAGGGGAATCCCTTGCAGTTTATGTAGACCCTACTCTGTTCACAGGGTGGTGCTTTGATATGGATGTGCGTGCAGTCTATTGCGCCCAGTACCTCTGGGTATTCTGCTACATGGTGGAAGAGACACATATTGCTGGTCCTTTCCTTATGGGTGTTGGGGAAGTAAATGTGCTCACAGGCATGTGGTAGCATGGCATCCAGGAACAGGTGGAGTACCCTGAATGCAGATGCCTGTGAGACCACCCCATGATGTCCCCAGTAGGTCTTTGGAAAGTACCTGTAGCTAGTATTCTTAAGGATACACATACCTTGATATCAACTGGGATGGGTTCCCCTCTGTTGGCTCTACGTCTGAGTTGAGGCCTGCACAGCTCGATGATTTGCTGAAGTATGTCTCTGTCCACACTGTAACGCTCTACTATCTCCAGATCATGTAGCCCCTGGTAGGTTACCCTTGGCCTGAACACTCTTTTCCTCCTTCTTGGTCTATGGCAGTTGTCAGCATTATCCTCCTCTCCACCGTCAGCCTCTAGCACATACTGATGAATTAAAGCAATGGCAGACCCTAACATTTTTCTGGTTAAAAATACCCTGCATGTGTACAGCAATGGTGTACAGTTTGTGGGAAAAATGGACTGTAAGGTGTTTCCATAGTTTATACTGTTGTGCTGCAGATGCTGCGTGTATGATTGGCTGACTATGATGCATTCCTCCCGCTAACTATGTAATTTGTTCTTGATTGACTTTATTCTTCTATTTTCCTTTTTTTCCCTTCCCATTTCCACCCCTTTTAAGCCCAGAGGCGCACCTCACAAACCCGATGCCCAAATGTAAACAGTCCTGCTATTTCTAGGTTTTTTTGTTTGTTTGTTTTAGACCTGATCCGCGCCATGTAAACCCATTTAGCTAATGTAAACACTATGAAATGGCCCTTCCTGGATAAAAACATGCTCTTCAGTTCATGGAATAAGTCAATACAGCCTCAGGTACACCCACTTGCTTAGCTGTGCTTAGTTAAGCCTATCTGGGGCCAAAGAGCTCCAATGTGCTTACACCATGCATGACATACCCCCTTTACATGACTGTTGCTCCTCCTGCTTACACGATCGTGTTCAAGCACCTACATGATGAGGTGCAGTTTGGCACTTACAATATTTTTGTACTTCAGTAAATTTCCTCTCATTTGCATACCCCACTGCCTAAGTCCATAGTTACTGCACTACCCCGGAGCCTTTCCCCTTAACAACCACTGTTCCCTGGTATTGTTTTGATTCTGCATGCCATAGACTATAATGGCAAAATGCAGATTTCCCTTAAAATTGAGTTTTCACATTTTTTTTATTTTTGTCATGATCCCGTTTGCGCACTGCTGCCCTATGCTTAAATGGCTGAGATTGGCAAAAAAAAAAAACTTTTATTTTTGTAAAAGTTAAACACTTTTCCATGCCAATGGCCATATATTTGGCCACTGGCATGCCTAAAGATTATAATACATGCTTTTATTTGAGCTGTCATGCCTCCATTTTAATTTTTGCAGAAATGTATTCAGCTAGTAGCTAAATACATTTCTGCAACTAACACTATTCTTGCACGTATGGCTGCCTGCTTTCTGAATTGCTAATTTACCTCATTTGCATGGGTTTCACCAGCAAATGAGGTAATTAGCATTATGCAATACGACCTGACCATTCAGGAATAGTGTAAGCAGGCTCGTGCACGTCAGAACAGTAGTTTACTAGAGCGCTTGTTGGACATATTCTGTGCAAAAGCGGCTACACTGTTCCTGCATGGACAAAAATGCTTATTGGATCCCAGGCTATTTGTGGTGGTCTATACTGTACATTTGCACATACACTAACACAGACACACGCACACACACACACACACACACACACACATATATATATATATATATATGTATATATATATATATATATATATATATATATATATACACATACACACACACACATATATATATATACATATATATATATATATATATATAGATATATATATATATATATATATATATATATATATATATATATATATATATATATATATATATATATATATACGGGTCTACCTAGACCCACCAAAATTACGTTTTTGCAAAAGTACATTTATCGAAAATGCACTTCCTTGAAAAACTGAGTCAACGAAAAGGAAATTAAAAAAAAATATCAACACTAAACACATTTCTGCAAGGTAGCAATCCCCCCTGAAACCCTATGTGGGGGGGCTGTGACCCACCCATACCACTGCTACTTATATATTCTAACTCCAAGATTGTACTACAGTAGGGAAAAGGGAATACTCTCTTATCCCCACTGTGCCTCAATCTACAACAACAAACTCTGTTGCTTTTTGTTGACTCATTTTTTTTACAAAAGTGCATTTTTGGATAAACTCACCTTTTGAAAAAAGGGTTCACGAAATTATGCTTTGGAGAAATATAATTTCAGTGGGTTGAGGTAGACCCATATCTAATATATATATATATATATATATATATATATATATATATATATATATATATATATATATATATATATATCTTAATACATATAGATATATAGATGTAAAGAAAAGCACAGGTTCATGTAGTGATAGCTATCTATATATCTTAGAGATATCTATCTATCTATCTATCTATCTATCTATCTATCTATCTATCTATCTATTTATCTGTCTATCTAAAAGAGAGAGAGTGGCGAGAGTGAGAAAGAGATACATATAGATTTAGATGTAGTTATAGATATAGATATAAATGTATACAGCTATAGATATAAATGGCTGCTGTTCACTTTTTTCAAATTGGTTAAATGAGAATTAGCTGGCTGTTTTGGTTGATTAACAATTCATTGAAAAATTAACCTTGAGGAAACCGAGTTAATGCAAGATCAGTGTATAGTGGTGTTTGAGAACTTTTCCATTTTCTACACTCTTGTGCAATCTCAGACTGGGAATATATAAGCAGCTGGGGAGGGCGGGATATTACCCCACTGTGAGTGCAGGAAATATTTGTCCTCCTCGTAAAACAGCTTTTATTTATTTTATTTTTGGTTCACCTTTTTTCAGAAGTTGAATATGTTTTGTCATTGTGTTTTATTATTGGCATATTTACTATCAAAAAATAATAAAATGACGTAAAATAAAACAAAATCAGCAAAGTAAGTTTCAGTGCCAATTTTTGAAAATCGATTCATTTACATATAGATATATTTATTTGCCTTTATAGAGTGGGAAAGTCAGATCGGGCAAACCCCATTTTCAGTAGAGGCCCAGGGAGAAAAGCTTCAGGAGATACATTTAAGATACTCATGACAAAACATTTTTTTCGAAAATAAATTTACATACATAGTTTTGAAGCTATCTACACACAAAGAGGTAATTTTTCTGTAGTGACACTATACAAAGGTAAATTAGCTATTTCTTGCATAGTGACATTACGCATGGTATTAAACTAAGCAATAACCCATGACATGCTGGCTTTACCCATGGTTGGCATGATTTTATCATGACGGCAAAGCCAGAGTAATCGAAAAAAACAATGGGTAAAAGCAGCATTACTCACACCCAGTTGTAGGTAATCGTTATTATGCAATAACATTATTTAAGAAAGAAATTGCTTATATTTCATAAATAATGTCTTTGTATAATAGTACTTTAGTGTTCCTACACATTCTCCCAACTTTTCTGATGTACTGCATATGCCTATGGGACTTATGTTCCACGCTTGCACAGTACATCAGTGTAGTGTAGGGAAAACAATGGAAAACTGAGAGTCTCCATTCCTGTTTTTTTTTTTTTTTTTTTTTACTGTGATTTTTATGAAGGACTGTCTAAATTCAAGGAAAAGCAGGTATGTTTCTGATTATTTATTTTTGTAGAATGTACCTGATTTATGTCATATTTATTGTTCTGTAAGCATATGCTGATAGAAAAGTCCAGCTGCTCAAATATACTTAAGTGGCCGGGCTTTATTCTACTGGTGCATGCTCAATTTACTTTGGGGTGCTGGTTTGGCTAAACAGTTCATGTGCAATACATGTGACGAGCAGATCTTAGGAATAACTTTCAAGACATGAGTAACAAGGGTTATAGTGAAGATATTAGGAATAAGGTAAGGAGTTTGAAATTCTAGTCAATAGGTAGATAGTAGTTAAAGCTAAAAGTGGGACAGAGGCGTATGAGTCAGGGATAGTGGGACCAAAAATACTAGGGTAGACTGACACAGAAGCTGGCTACAAAAGAGTGCTACAAAGTATTTGAAGGTGGTAGGTAAAGTGAGAAGGTCAGAATGAAACTGAAATATTAAGAGGGGATTAAGATAGGAAGGTGACATAAAGAGTGTTAGAAAGGTTTCTTGTGTAAAAGGGGGATAGATGTTATAAAGGAATAGTGAGTATAAGCTGATAATGGAAAATGGAGTTACCCATGTGAGGAGCATGTGCATGATCACGTTGGCTTAGTTGTTTCAGAAACGGCATGAAGGTGGGAAGTTTCATGGTCTGTTTTACTATGTTGGCACTGGGTTTTGGTGTTCATATATGTAATGACAGTATAGTGATTAACCTGCTGAGTCATTAGATTGTGTTGTGATTACTGACATTTTATTGGCTGAGTGAAGACTTCTTCCTGAGAAGTAGTGCTGCAGGGTATTTTCTAGTGCAGGACATGTTTTCTGGTCATGTATATGTTTGTGTGCAGTAGAAAGCAGAGCTATAAATGGTTCATTTGGCACCTGTTGCACCTTTCCAATCTGGTACCCTCAACTCCAGGTTATGGAGTACAAAGAAGGTTTGTTCTCTGACTGGGCACTCCTTCCCTTCTAAGGATGAGGGCAAAGTACTAAATCCCTCCCTCGCTGCTCCTGCCCTTGTATTTGCATGAAAAGCAGTTGTACAAAAAAAAAACAGATCTGCCAGATGTTCTGCCTGACACCTTATGGGACCCAGGCAGATGCACAAACCTAGCTACTGTTTTGATAATGAGCTGCGAGTATAGGTTCATAGGTTCATACTAGGCTATCTGCCCTAGGGCATTTATAAGCCTAGCCAGAGTGTGTTTGGCTTTCGCCACCCATTTTAAATTAATTTTGTTATGCCCTTTTTCGAGGTTAGTATACTGTGCCTCTGTCTAACTGTGACACAGAAGTGATACCCGGGGTAAACCTACTATCTCCCATCCACTCATCAAGATTCCTCTTGAAGAGAGTCAATGAGGGACCCTGCCTAACCTGGACTGGGATTTTATTCCAGAGTGAAGGGAGCCTCTGGGTTATGAATCTATCCCTCCAGCATGTCCTATTTATTTCAATGCTGAGGTTCAAGTCTCTCGAGCACGTAGCTCGATGGGATTTGGATTTTCTGAGGTGCAGCATGTCCATTAATTCCGGGTTGGACATGGCTTTACATGTCAGGCACAGATCGCCTCTGAGCAGACGGTATGCCACTGAGTAGAGCTGGAGTTTCTTTAACCGGGCAGCATATGGCATCTGTTTGAGCCCTTTGATCCTCTTGGTGAGGTACTTTTGGGGTCTTTCCAGTTGCTGCAGGTGTCTGGTAAGGTACATCCCAAAAGGGCATTGTACTCAATTATGGGCCTGATGAGGGATGAGTAAAGAGGCACGATGACCTCCCCTGATCTAGATGTGAATCCCTTCATGATTAGGTGGGCTATATAAAATGTTTTTCTAACCACTTTGGCCACGTGGTTGTCAAATGAGAGATTGCTATCAACTTGTGTCCCCAGGTCCCTAATTACTTCTTCCGGATGGATTACCACCTATGTGGTAATTTGTGGGCACTTTGTTTTTGCCAAAGGGGATGACTATACACTTCTTGGCATTTAGCTTGAGGCCATGGCTCTGGCACCAGTTGTCTGTTTCTATGAGGCCCTTTTGGAGGATGCTTGTGTCGGCTGGAGAGTCGATTATAGCGCCCAGTTTGCAGTCATCTGCGAACTTGGTCAGCCACAGTCCTTCCATGTTGGCCTGTACCTCTGAGAAATATATACCGAACAGGAGAGGTCCCAGGACAGAGCCTTGTGGGACGCAACTGGTAACTGGTTTGGAGTCTGACATGGCTCCAGCAATTCTAACCATGTGGGTTCTGTCCTTGAGCCAGTTTGCAACCCATCTAGTGACATAGGGGTTTATATTTAAGCTGGTGAGCTTATCTATAATGCCCGAGTGGGGTATTGTATCGAAGGCTTTTGCGAGGTCCAGGTAGTCTGTGTGGACCACCTTCCCCTCGTCAATGGCCTTGGTAACTGTTTCAAAGAAATCGACCAGGTTTAAGAGGCAGGATCCGCCCTTAACAAAGCCGAACTGGGTAGGATCCAGTGTCTGTAGGTCCCCAATATCTTTTTTTATGAGGTCCATGATGATCCTTTCCATAGCTTTGCAGACCAAGCCAGTCAGGCTTATGGGGCGATAGTTTCCAGGATCCGTTGAGGCACCACCTTTGTGGAGAGGGACCACTGTTGCTGTACGCCACTCTTTGGGTACATATCCTGTGGTAAGGCTGAGACTGAACAGTAGTTTTATGTTTGGGTTTAGCTCTTCTTGGAGTTCATGTAGGACGCAGCCTGGGACACCGTCTGGTCCCATTGATGCTGTGTTTTTTGCTTTGGAGAGGGCGGCTCTTACCTGAGCATCTGAGATGTCAGGGGGGCAGCACTCTGCTGGGATAGATATTTGCCCTTTTGGTGGGGAGGAGGGGAGACATTTGCACTGAACCTATCAGCTAGGATGTTGGCAATGTCTGTGGGTTCGGTGTATTTTTTGTAATTTTGGACCAATTCTGAGCATATCTGGGAATTCCCACCCAGGTTCCTAACATAACTAAAGAAAGCCTTGTGATTATCCTTAGTGTCCTGTGCAATTTTTCTCTCGAAGCTGGCCTTAATGTTAAATCGTTTGACAACTCAGGCCAGTTTAGTTGTTTTTGTGCTCTGCAGTAATCAGTCCTATATGTAAGTCTGGCAGCAAGTATGGCTACTTTATTGTAACAGGTGGAGAATTTACCAGTAAGTGTAGTAGTCAGGCTTGTAAGAATAGAGGAGTCATACAGCAAGGATGAAAGAAGGTAGGCAGATGCTAGTGTTTGTCTTGCATTGTCTGTCAGGGTTTATTTGTGTTGGCTTCCAATACGTTAGCCAAATCTGAGACTATTGTCAATAAGAACACCTAGAAGTTTTGTTTGGGTTGCAGTTTTTGTGCTGTTGGATGACGTTATTTCAGAAGATTGTGTTTTGTTTTTGTATTGCTTAGATGTAAAGAGCTTAAGGTTTTTTTTTTTTTTTAGGATTTAAAAGTAGGTTTGTATCTTTTATCCAAGTTGCAGTAGCAGTAGAAGAACTTGTGGTGATGTCCTGAAGTATTGGCAGAGATGAGGCTGAACCTATAAGGGTTGAGTCATCAACACATTGAACTATGCTAGCAAGGTGGCTATCAGTATGTAGTTTACTCATCAAAAAGTTGAATAAGACAGGGCCTAATATTAATGTTTGTGAGATACAACAGTGACTGGTAGGAAGGAGAGAGAAATTTTGTTTTCATTCAACTGCTAATTACCTTTCAGTCAGATAGCTGTGGAACCATGAGACAGACGGCTGAGTAAGGCCAAGGGAAGAGAATTCAATAAGAAGATGCTAACAGGATTTGGTGTTAAATGCTTTTGTTAAATCTAAGAACAGTGAAGACACCAAATTGTCATCATTCTTATGTTGATCTAGGATGTTGGTGAAGCTGAAGAGAGCAGTGGAAATGAAGTACCATGATGAGGTCTAAAACGGTGCTGGGATTTGGAGAATCAATTAGAGTTAATTTACTGCATGAGTTGCAAGCACATGCATTTTTCTAGTACTTCTGGCAGTGGGTATAGGATGGCAATACGTCTATAGCTGAAAGAGTTTGCTGGTATGCTACCTTTGTAGAATGCTATTATATAGGATTTTTTCAACTGGATGGCACTTATCTCTCTGATATGGATCAGTTTAAAAATTGCTTGGCCAACCAGAAATGAGAGAGTATTCAAAACCTGTCAAAGTGGAGGGCTGTACCCTCACACCTCCCCTAACAAAATAAATAAATTTCAAGATCACACTACAGTGGGGAAAAGGGTAAATTCCCGATGATGGCCAAGTGATTTTGTCCCCTAGGAAAAAACTCACTGTAGTGGTCGTTCACAGAAATGACAGTTCGCTGTTTATTGGTTGGCGAACAGGCGTTCGCTGAGTTCAGTTTTCAATAACATAATATAGACCTGGTGCATTGTTATTATTATTAATCAGGGATTGTACTGTGTGTAAAAGTCAAGAGTTGAACTCAGATAGTTTTGAGTCAGTGGTGTTAGAAGTAAAAGGAGAGAGTCTGGTGGTTTGGCTAGGATATATAGGTTTTTTTAGTGATGACCAAAAATGTCTTGGATTTTTTGGTCTTTATACTGGAATTTGGTAAACTAGAATTATTTATCTATTTTAATGCAGTATTTAGCACGGTTTCTGTGATCCATAATTTATTTATTTATTTATTTATTCAGTTTGGTGACCGGGGAGGTCCACTGGGCTGGGGAGCCCATTTTCAGTGGAGGCCCGGGGAGAAAAGCTCCACAGAAGGTTTATTAGATACATTTTTCAATCCAAGTGAACATTCATAGTATAAAAATACATATACAAAAACAATATGCTAATGTAGGAAATGTATTATGTGTTCTGCCTTTCTGTCATTTTTGCCAGGCTTTTATTCTTTGAAGCATAATATTTTTAGTTTCTTTATTTAGCCATGGTGGAGGGTTTAATTTTACTATTTTTATTCATTAGGGGTGCAGCTGTCAAGAATATTTAAAAAAGTTTCATTGATGTGTGAGACAGCAGCATCTACTGGCACTGATTTTAATATGTTCCACTTATAATGAATTAGAATATTAATAACGGTGTCTGCTAAATTGTATATGATGTAAATAAATATACATAATGATATAAATATAGATATGGATATATACACTGATCACATGTTTTTGTTGGACAGATGAGTAAATGCTTAATTGTATTTCCCTGAGGAACTGAGGAGTGACAGCATTCTGCTTCTTGGAGTCCAATACATGGGCTGTAATATTCAGGCAATTATTGCATGTTTCTCCATTGCCATAAACAAGACAAATACTTGTCTTACAGTTGCAACACAATACATTTTAATAATGCTTGTGTGTGTGTGTATATGAGCCAGAAATTCTGTTCTGACAACTGCTGCCTGCTGTCAACTAGCAAGTATGTATATTTTTGTTTACCAACAAAGTATGCATGAATAACATGTGTATGTTAATATCATCAGCAGTGTCCACTTTGACACACTGTACAACAACATGCCATAGTACAAAAATTCCTGAATGCCCTGAGATAAAATTTTGATGGTCAGTTAACAAGGTACGGTGATTTGTTATCACTCATAATTCTGAATATGAATGATAAGACATACATGACTAGTTTACCCTACAAAGAATTAATGTAGCAATGTTATTAATTGTGCATTAATTTGTTTGCTTATTATTAGGTAAATTAGATAGTTTGAGAAAACCTTTTGAGTGATGACTTGGGCGATATAGATAGCATAGACATTAGTCCTCCAGGTCCAGCTGCTGTATAAAAGTATGCAACTCTCAGCAGTAAAGGATACAGTACAGTATATGGTTTCAGAGAAACCTAAAAGAACACATGTATGACTTCCAGATTCTGCTCTGTGGGCATCACAGCCAAAAACTGAACTGGTGAACCTTGTACTGTAAGGCAACAATGCTACTCATTGTACCAAACTGCCCTCCTATGAATTATATCACATACAATCATTCACACAGGAAGAAGTGGAAAGAGCACTTTGCTATGCACATGTCAAACCAAAAATTATGAATGAAACTTTTCTATAATTTATGGGGTAAAAGTTATGAGTATGGTATAGATTGGCATCTATGATATATTTTTGCATGAGGCTTATACAGAATATTTACACATGGCATCTGAGTGCTTGGTGTCTCAGATTCTGATTTTATTAGGTAACAAAAGCTATCTGATTTCGGGTTCTATAAGCACTCTATGCAGTGACTTTAAATTATATAAGCATTCGATGTAGTAACTTCAGATTCCATGATCATTCCATGTAGTGACATCAGCTTCTGTAAGCATTCCATGGACTAACTTTAGATTCTATAAGCATTCCATGTAGTGACATCAGCTTCTGTAAGCATTCCATGGACTAACTTTAGGTTCTATAAGCATTCCATGTAGTGACATCAACTTCTGTAAGCATTCCATGGACTAACTTTAGATTCTATAAAAATTCCATGTAGTGACATCAGCTTCTGTAAGCATTCCATTTACTAACTTCAGATTCTATAAACATTCCATGTAGTGGCATCAGCTTCTGTAAGCACTCCATGTAGTAACTTCAGATTCTATGAGCATTCCATGTAGTGACATCAGCTTTTGTAAGCATTCCATGCAGTAACTTTGGATTCTGTGAGAATTCCATGTAGTGACATTAGCTTCTGTAAGCATTCCATGTGGTGACATCAGCTTCTGTAAGCATTCCATGTAGTGAGGTAAACTTCTATATGCATTCCATGGAGTGGCTTCAGCTTCTGTACGCATTCCATGAATATGTGAAGCTTATCTAAAATAATCCTGCATTGTTTTTTTGACTGACTTTGAAATTGCCTGGCAAGAGAAGATTTATTTTGAGTTGTATTTCATGTTTTGCCTCTGTTTTTCACTGTTCATAGTAAGAAAGGGATTGCTAGAAGACAAGATGAGTTACTTTGATTTATATTTTATTGTTTCACGTCTAGATTTCACTGTTTGCTGTTAGAAAGGGAGTGCTTTCAGACAGGCAAACTCTAGCCACCACAAGGGGCTTTGTTCAATAGAAATTCATACAGACTTCAGCAAGGACAATCCAGAGCTTATCTGAAACAATCCTGTGTTGGTTTGTGATACTGATCTTTACTTTTATAACATGGTGTGACTGCAAGAGTAAGGGGACAGAAGATACTGTGTGTGATTGAAAGGAAAGACAGCTTTTTTGTGACTAGCAGAATTGATATGGTAGGTCAGAGAGATAACTATACTGCACTTAATTTAATATTTAGTTGTACATTGTGTGATTTTTCTCATAGAAGTTTACTTAAAATCTCTTTGAATTTTGTGTTAACATTTTTTGATATCCATTTCTTTCAGAATTTTGTATTCATTTGTAGAAGAAAATGGATTCCTTAAACAAGTATGCCATTAATGATTTGATAAAGCACAAGTATCTTTTGCAGTGTAGTAAATGCTATGTACATTTACAGGCAACACTTGAAAACACTGGTGACCTGTATTCCTCATATCAAAAGTTGGATGATTATCTTACCATTATTAGAAGTGATGATTGCATTTGTGCAAATGGTACAACTTAAATAACTGTTGTTACATATTTTAATCATTAGACTGATGAGATAAATAATATTAGGCAAAGTGTAAGTAGAACAAATTTAGGAAAAGAAGCATCTATTTTCACTAAAGATCAATCAGTCCCTATTAAACATGATATTACTGAAGACACCTTTGGAATTCAGTATTCAAATATTCAAAAAACTGAAGATTTATAGCATGTACAAGAAATTAAAAAATAAACATAGGAAGACATTTACAACAAATAAGAAAGAAGAAAAATAAATTTATTAATGATTATAATACAAAGGGAATGCATATTAAAAAGGGAACTTCTTTCCTTTGTAACCTACAGATTACAGGGAATGATAACACTGTTCTATCAGAAAACCTTCAGTCTAGAGAAAAAAGGTAGTGTTTTTTTTTCAAAAGAGAAGATAGAAAACAGATGTAAGGGAGAGGTGAAAAGGAAGAAATGAAAATTGAACTGGGAAGGATTGAAGAACATTACTGTAAGAATAAAAGAGGAGAAAGACCAAAGTTGACAACATGGCTCAAACTGTGGATATACAAAGCCAGCTGGATGAACTGTAGTCTTGCAAATGTAGTAAACAATGAAAATAGGGGGGGTTAATAAGACTAATGGTGATAAAGATCATGCTTCTTTTAACAACTGAATGATTAGTTATACTGAATTAGACACTGCAGAATCTTCTGATCTGGCAAGAAGTGATATACTTGTAGTTGGAGATTCAATTATTACAGGAATTGATACTTACATTTTGCAAAAAAAGATAGTGAATATCGAATAGCGCTATGTTTGCAAGCAACAAAAATGCAAGATGTGAGAAAGGACTTAGAATGCCGTAACATAAGAAAGTATGGAGTTCATATTGTAGAAATAGGTTCATAGGTTCATAGGTAGGTACTGGGCTATCTGCCCGAAGGCATATATTAACCCAGCCACATTGTGCGGTATTCACCGCCCCTTTGGTTAGTTCCCTAGTCCCTTGATCTAGCAGCTAGTACACTTGACCCTTATCTAGTAGAGCTGTTGGTATGATCCCTGGTGTGAACTTTGTGTTACCCATCCACTTGTCAAGGTTCCTCTTGAAGAGTGATAGTGAGGGGCTCTGTCTTATGTAGATCGGGACCTTGTTCCATAGCAAAGGAAGTCTTTGCGAAGGGAATCTATCCCTGCAGCATGTTCTATTCATTGTTGTGCTGAGGTTTATATCCCTAGAGCATGTAGCTCGAGTGGATTTGGTTTTGCTAAGATGGAGCATGTTCAGCAGTTCTGGGTTGGACATGGCTCTGTATGTTAGACAGAGATCGCCTCTGAGAAGGCAGTATGCAACAGAGAAAAGCCTTAGTTTTTTTCAATCGTGCTGCATAGGGCAACTGTTTGAGGCCAGTAATCCTCTTAGTGAGGTATCTCTGTGGTCTCTCCAGCTGCTGGAGCTGCCTAGCCAGGTATATACGAATTGGTGCATTGTACTCAATAATGGGTCTGATGAGGGAAGAGTACAGGGGCACCATTACATCCTTAGATCTTGATGCAAACCCTTTCCTGATCAGATGGGTCACATAGAAGGATTTTCTAACCACCTTGGCAAAATGGTTATCAAAGGAAAGCTGACTATCTACTTGGGTCCCTAGATCCCTTATTACTACTTCAGATTTCAGGGGGTTACCTCCTATGTGGTAGTTCGCGGGTACTCTTTTTTTTCCAAAGGGGATTACTACGCATTTTTTAGCATTTAGCTTGAGACCATGGCTTTGACACCATGCATCAGTCTCATTAAGGCCCTTCTGGAGGATAACCATGTCAGCCGGAGACTCTATTATAGCAACCAGTTTGCAGTCGTCCGCAAACTTGGTCAGCCACAGCCCTTCAGTGTTTGCCTGTACTTCAGAGAAGTATATGCCAAACAGGAGGGGCCCCAATACAGAGCCCTGAGGCACACCGCTCGTTACTGGTCTGGATTTGGACATAGATCCCGCTACTATTACTTTGTGGGATCTGTCTGAGAGCCAGTTTGTGATCCATCTTGTGACGTTCAAGGATTCTCTGACTTATAGTAGGTAACTTACATTCCTGTTAAACAGCATAGCTTATACAAGTGTTAGGATATATTTTTCACAAATTACATATAGGGCTAGAGTCATTAAAAGCTACATGCAGTGTAGAGAAAGTTTTGCTGGTGTGATGATAGTGCACTATTTTATATTCATTAAGTGGCTCTAAATGACATGTAGAGCCACCAAACAAAGAAAAAGGCAGAATATGCTAATGAAAGCATAAGGAACTGAAGTTCATGCTAAGTAATTAATCCAACATGGCAGAGCAATTCAATAAGCTATAAAGCAATCATGTACTCTCAGTATAGGCGTTTGCCCTGCACACCAAAACTGTTTGTAATATGGACACAATTACACTTATTACAAAAATATGTTACGGGTTGCTGCTGTTATTATTATGCTGTATGTACAATAGGCCTTAAATCAGGCTGCTGCTCTTGCTACTGGAAGATCTCGGAATAGAAGAAGAAGGGTGTTTAGACCACATTTAATTGATCATCGACTGCATGAAAGAAATTGTGGACAGATACAGGATGAACACGGAAACACTACAGGACATATACAACTCCTGCTACCCTCACCTCAGGCCACAGGGAAATTGTGGAGAACCCTATGCTAGTGGAAACAAAGGTATGCTTAGCATTACATATGCTAACTACTGGTACTTTATAGAGACCTGCAAAGGATAATTTAGGGTGCCACAGGTAGCAGCCTCCAGAATAAGAAATCATTTTTTTTAAATGCAATGTTACTATATGCAAGGGACTATTTCTGTTTCCGACCAACACTACAGGAGAGAAGAAGAACCATGCAGGAATTCTATGCAATGATACACTTTCCAGATGTTTTGGGGTCATAGATTGCACTCACAAAGAAATAAAAGCCCCATCTGTGGAAGAGGGAAGAAGGTACCTCAACAGAAAAGATTTCCACTCTATAAATTGCCAGGTTGTCTGTAATGCTCAAGGGATAATTTACAACATCTGTGCAGGTAACCTAGGCAGTTTTCTTGACTCATACATATGGCACATTTGTGAGCAGTATACCAGGTTCGCTAGGGATGACATTCCTCAAGGACATCTAGTAGGGGAAACAGGTTATGCAATGCAGCCCTCGCTCATGACACCCATGAGAAACCCAAACAACCTCACTGAGCAAGGATACAATAAAGCCCACTCTCAAACTAGAAATATCAAAGAATGTGTGTTTGGTTTGCTTAAATCAAGATTCCAGAGACTATAGACACATCAGGAGTTGCACTGCAGAATGACCCGGGCATGTGTGCTGGAATACTTACAGTCCATCCTATGTTTTGCAATACAATTCTCAGGAAACAGACTCACAAAGAACAGCAAGGGGCAGGACCACAGTTTCAAGGACCACAGGCAGTGCCAGCAGCAGGTACAGATGAGGAGTCTGTGGGAGAATCATCAGCTGTAGAATGAGCTGGCAGACAGAGGAGTGCACAGTATGTCCTTGCTCTGGCTAAGAGGCAAAGGATAGCATACACAATGATTGCATAGGTCCTAACGTAATACCCCACACACACACAGACAGGAAAACTGATGCCGGTCAGACTGTACAATCTTTAGCCATGTAATGGCTGTGTTCTGATAGCATCAGACAGTGACAGCCCCCAAAGACACAATTGTTAACTGTAGTAATGAAAAGTAACTGTGGAACCTGTAAAGAAAAAAAAGTTTTATAACTGTGTACTCTCGTATGGAAATATGCATACACCCCAAATCAGAGCCTTTGTCTGAGTTGTACAGTTAAGTCAGTAATATCCCCTCTCTAAGATGTTTGCAACATACAGTTACATATCAGAAACAATAGTGTACATCAGGTATTTCAATTGACCACTGTCTATAAAATAAAGAACAGGTAAATTATACCCTCATTTGCACAACTATAACAAGTTGCAAGACTGACATACCTGATGCTTCCACTGCTATATTGACAATACTAACTGAAATCCAATTTGGTTCAACAAATATAGAAATAATCCATTCACAAATGAGTAGGAACAAGAAAGCAACCATTTTAGCTCTGCAATACAAATTGATAAATCCAGTCTTTTGAATAAGCAGGTATCATCTATGCCTTGTGTGCATCAGACTTATATGCAACAAAGTCACAAAGACATGTGCAAAGGGCAGGGCACAGACATCTTCATTTGCACATGGTGGGGAGGGTTTAGATGGCAAGACTGACCAGTGCTGGATCATGGTCAAATGGGGCCCTAGTCAGGGTAATGGATAAGGGCTCCCCCACATCAGCCCCACCCCCCAGCCATTCTGGTGTCCTATGACTTGGCTGTTTCTCCCCAGTTACCATAAAGACTGAGCAAACCTGTTAGTGTACATGCTATTTTTTTCTACAATGACTGGAGATACTTAAAACTTTTGATTCAAAGTTTATAGCACAAACACTGATAGCCATTTGCTAAACAAAACAATACTGTCTCACAATGAAGACAGACTTAGCATGAACAATAAGCTTCTCTGTACTTGAAACTCACATTCATTGAAATCGTGTTGAAACCCACATTCAAGATGTATCTGGCCAGTGGCAGATTAAATTTGCCATCAGGCTGTTTTCAAACCATAGCTCCTTGCACTCCTTTTTTGAACAATGCATACATGCATATGTTCTTTGATGCACCATCTTGATTTAATTAAATTATATTCCTTGTATAATACAGCGCCACTTGTTAGAGTGTGTTTTAAATTTGCAGTTTTTTTTATTTTTTCCAGTAAACAATAAATAAAATGTATGAACCAATAATGACAAAACTACCATTACAGAACGTCAACCACAAAACACCACTCAAACTTCTGTCATTACAATCCACCAGTAGCAGTTAGTATATACACAATTTCTGCATAAGTAAAGGTCATCTGAACAATGTCACATTAAAAAGATTTATGACTAATGAAGGGGTTGCTGCTGGCAAACAACTTTATATTTTAATGTTTCATATACAAATTCATTGCCTGCTGCCCTTGAAGAATACACTGCCCATATTACATTTAAAAAGAAAATTGATTAAGGGGACACTGCAATATCAGCACTCCATCTACATGGTGTGGGAGTAGAACCAACAGCCTTATACATGAAAATCAAGTATACTACCTGTTGTGCTACTAAAACTGCTTTCAAAATTCATAGCACAAACAATGATGATATCAATTTGCTAACCAAAACAGTTACACATTGAAAACAGACTCAGCATGAGCAACAGTAAACTTCTCTTCCCTTCTTTGAAAATGAACAGAAACTCAACAGACTTTGAAAATGCACTGAAACTCAACAGTCCTTGAAATACACTTGCTGATGACAGTTTGGCATTTGATGAAAAGGATTCAAGCTCTAGGTTCTTATATTGAAGGTACAGGGTTTGAGCCTGAATAAGTTACAAACCTGCCATTCCTAACTGGGGCATTTCACTCACATACACACAACATCCAGAATGGCAATGCATGGCAACAGTACCTTTGTTTCATGTTTGAACTGCAACAAGCAATGCTGGATGCTCATGTCTTTTAAAAGTCTGGAATAGTAACAGAACCATGCACATCTAATCATGCTCCGCTCTAAAGTTTAAAAGTCTGTGCATCGCATTAAACATGCACAGATGCTATTAAGGTTGCACCCTGCATGCATCCTTAAAGAAGAAATATAAGCTTTGTGCCACTCCCTCGGCCAGTGGGCCCACTGCCTAGGTCTGGATCCAGCTATAGTGCAAGCACTTCCAGGAGAAACTTTAAAATTTTCTCAGTTTGATTGCCTGTCTGGTCATACTCCACAATTTAAAAATCAGTCTCAGTATGTTTATCCCACATTTCTATTGTGGAGCTTTTTCCCATCATTTCTATTACAATTCCATAATGTTGCTCCCTCAGATCCCCTTTATATCCTTTCCTCCTTTGTTTCCCTACCAGTGAAACTATCCTCATTCTATTTTTCAATTGCGTTTTACACCACTGTGTTTTTGTTACGTTCTCCACCAGTGACTGATAGTGAAAATGGACTCTGTTCTTTTTTTGCTTCATTATAATTTTTCAGCCTTTCCCCGATATCATATCATCCCATTTTTTTAATTTCATATTGACTGCTTTACGTTTAGTCCCCACTGAGTCTCCTAGTTCTTAACATTTCCTTGATGTTACTAAATTAAATCATTTTTTTCTACAAGACTTTTATTTGAATGTCTTTTAAACTAGAAATAATGCATACATGGTGTCATAGGTTCTTTTCTGAAGATGTGGCTATGTAACTAAAGCTTTCTTAATCATATATAAAGCTAAATCTCACTTTTCACTCATTATTTGCACTGCTATTTGGGTTACTTTTTGTATTTTGCCATATAGTGCAGCTTAGGACTGAAAAGGGTACAAGGAACAGTTAACCTACCTTGTTAACAAATGTTAAATAAATAAATACATAAATAAACATTATTTTAGTATAAAACTATTGATTGCATTTCAAGGAAGGAAAATGCACAAAAACAGAAACTTAGCAAGAACTTTGTTTAAAAATGACTCAAAAGTCAGAAGTCAAAGTTTAAGTCCAAGTAAACTTTATTGTCATTCAGAAATCACACAAGTGCAAAAACTGAATGAAATTCTGTGTCTCAGCACTCAATGTGGAGATAATATATAGACTATTTTCACAGACATTTACAGATATAACACCTATTACATCACAGGCATGCAGGTAGACAGACTAATTCTGCACATAATTAGAAACACATTTTAACACTTTTCGCAGTGAACACTTACTTGCATGAGACTTTAGTATTGCACAGGTACTTGGTTAAGACATTGCATTGATCCTTGCACAGCAACTGATACAAGCACTCAGCTCTCCTTGTCAATAAGGAGAAATTAATCATAGGCACTAAACAGCCTACAATTGCAAAGTACCTTGCAAAGGAAAGGGAAAACAGCTCTTAAACCTTACAAAAAAGCACCTAAACAGGCATGTCCAAGGGTCAGCTTCCGGTGGTTTCTCCTGTCCACCTGGTGAATCTGGGCATACTGGGGCAATGCGGCAACTGCCTCATGTACACAGACAATCCTCTCCTCCTACCACCCAACACTACAACCTGCGAGAGATGCACTTACATAGCCAAACTGGAAGCAAAGCTCTCTCCGGTCAAGACTGTGCTAGACAGTCAAGAGGAGAAGGCTAACACCTGCATTACACCTCTAGCAACTCATAGCCCTTCAAAACCCACACCATCAACTCCCACACATAGCAACACTAAACCCACATATGCGGAGGCCCTTAACATTAACCTGCCCAAGCAACAAGGACCTCCGAAGCCGAAACGCAAACAAACACCAGTCACAACCAAAGTGACACATAGCTCACAACACCAGTGTGCCACTCAACAACAGCCCCTAAGGCAAGACAATGTATCCAACACTTTAGTCATAGGTGACTCTATAGTCAGGTACACTGATGTCCCACTCACCAAGCTGAACAAGGAGAAAATTACAGTCAGCTGCCTGTCGGGTGCCAGCATCCGCCACATAATGCATGCACTCAAGTCACTCCACAACAAGTACAAATACGAATCTGTCATTGTCCATGCTGGAGTAAATGACTTGAGACGTACCTCCCTGGACTACATAAAAAGAGACATGGAAGAGCTCTTGGATCATGTGACCCAGGCAGGTATGACCCTAGCCCTGAGTAGCATCCTGCCTTCGCCCAGAATGATACCACAGTATAAGGACAAAATGATTGACTTCAACAATTGGCTAAGCTTCTGGTGTAATTCAAAGGGGATCCAGTATTTGTCTGCCTGGGAAGACATGATCAACAAACCACGATGCTTTGCCAGAGATGGTCTGCACCTGTCACCCCTGGGATTCAGGTTACTGGCTAAAGCTCTTGCCACCCCTATAGTGCCTTTTTTAGGCAAGGATCAAAGGATAAAACCACCACCGTAACAGATACAAGCATGCAAAATCTGAGGGTAATGCTACTCAATGCTAGAAGTCTAAACCTCAAAATGCACTCTCTCGAGGCACTCCTAAAAATGGAGAACATCAATATCTGTGCAGTGACTGAGACCTGGTTCAAGGCTCCAGAGAGCACCCCTGCAATACCAGGCTACAATTCTTACCACACTTTTTGGCCACAAAACCAAGACCGAAACACTAAAGGTGGAGGAGTGTCCATATTCACCAAGGATATTCACACCTTCAGGCTTGATGCCCAACACAATGCATCTGAAATTCTTCAGGTGCAACTAACACTAGGTAAGACTGCAATCCAAATTGTAGCTTGCTACAGATCCCCCACCATATCCCAAGATTCTCACTACACCTTCCTAAACATACTGGAAAATATTAAGATACAACCAAACACCCTAATACTAGGTGATTTCAACTACCCTGCCATTAATTGGGAAAACTACTCGGGTACCAACTCCTTTTCCCAACGGTTCTTAAATTCATAAATTCCAATGCCCTGGATCAACTAATCCATTGTCCCACCAGGGGCTCCAATATCCTAGACCTGGTCATTACCAGCATGGGAGATAGATGCTCCACACCAGTGGTCACCCAGTCATTGGTCAGGTCTGACCATAAGCAAATCCCCCTTGACATCCACATCCCACCCCCACCCCCCAGTAAGGAAACCTCCTTAAAAAACTTTTCCAAAGCCAACTTCATGCTACTGAAGTCAGAAGTGACAAACTTCACAACACCCACGCAGACGGGATCTGGAAGTTCGACTGCAGAATCCTACACTAAGGCACTGTATGAGCACATCCACTTGTGCATGAATCATGCCATCCCAAATAGAACCAAGATGCTCTTCTCCAAAAAAAGGAAGCCAATCTGGTGGTCCCCTGCTATAAGCAAACTATACAACAGAAGGAAGAAACTGTTGCAGAAAAGAGGAAAATCCCAGGATGCAAAAAACTCCCTCACCAGCCTCAGTAAGAAGCTGAGATCCCTCATAAAATCCTCAAAAGCTAGTTACGAAAATAAAATTGCCAAAGATTCCAAAGACAACCACAAGGCGTTCTATAGTTATGTCAAGAATCTAAATGGCAATGCTCAGATCTGCTCTGAGCTACAACAGAATGGCATTAAATATACTGATCCCAAAGATATTGCCAAAATCCTGGCAGATCGATTTAGTGCCAACTTCACTCCCCTCTCACCCCCTAAAGGGCCCATCTCAATACCAAAAGACACAGCCACACAGGTAGAAACAGCACTCTCCAAAGCTAAGAATACAGCATCCATGGGACCAGATGACATCCCAGGCTGTGTACTACATGAACTACAAAATGAACTGGCACCCCACCTAAGTGTCATATTTAATCATACCCTCACCTCAGGCTTCATGCCCACTGAGTGGCGCACAGCTACAGTTATCCCGATCCACAAGGGAGGATCCACCTTGGATCCCGGGAACTACCGTCCCATCAGTCTGACAAGCCTGATCTGCAAGGGCATGGAACGCATTATCATGGAACTTATAAACAAAGACATTGGCAACCTCCAGACACTGGACCCCACCCAGTTTGGGTTTGTGAAGGGCCGATCTTGTCTCCTGAATCTGATTGACTTCTTTGAATCGGTCTCCAGAGCTGTGGACGAGGATAAGGAGGTCCACACAGCCTATCTGGACCTCGCCAAGGCCTTCAACACCATCCCCCACTCTGGAATCATAGATAAACTTACTAAACTTGGCATAAATCCCTACGTCACTCGATGGGTTGCCAACTGGCTTACTGACAGAACCCAGACTGTAAAAGTAGCCGACTCCAAATCCAGCTCCAGACAAGTGACAAGTGGAGTACCTCAGGTTTCAGTCCTGGGACCACTCTTGTTTGGCATCTACTTCTCTGAAGTACAAGCCAACACTAAGGGACTCTGGCTAACAAAGTTTGCAGATGACTGCAAACTGGGAGCCATTATTGAATCCCCAAATGATGTGGATATTCTACAAAGGGCCTGACAGAAACAGATGCCTGGTGCCAGAGCCATGAGCTCAAGCTGAATGCCAAGAAATGTATAGTCATCCCCTTTGGAAAAAACATGTACCCATGAACTACCACATAGGTGGCAGGACACTAAACATCAAAAGTGTGATGAGAGACTTAGGGACACAAGTGGACAGTGGTCTCACTTTCGATAACCACATTGCCACAACAGTCAGGAAATCCTTCTACATGGCACACCTCATCACTAAGGGCTTTTCATCCAGAAAAAAGGAGGTCATTGTCCCACTTTACTCATCCCTCATTAGACCCATTATAGAGTATAATGCCCCATTTGGTATGTGCCTCACAAGACATCTGCAACAGCTGGAAAGGCCACAGAAATACCTCACTAAAAGAATCACAGGCCTAAAGCAGATGCTATATGCTGACCGTCTAAAAAAACTCCAGCTATACTCTGTGGCATATCGTCTACTCAGAGGCGATCTCTGCTTAACATACAAGGCCATGTCAAACCCTGAGCTGTTGGACATGCTCCACTTAAAGAAACCCCAATCCCTCAGAGCCACACACTCCAGGGATCTAAACCTTATCATCACAATGAACAAAACATGCTGGAGGGATAGGTTCCTGACCCAGAGACTCCCCATACTCTGGAAGAGACTGCCCATACATGTCAAGCAGAGCACCTAACTGGCCCTCTTCAAAAGGAACCTTGATGATTGGATGGGAGATAGAAAATTCACCCAGGGGATCATGTCAGTTGCCCTGCTAGACAGGGGCCCAGAGAAGTAAATATTGTGGGAAAAAAATTCCAGGGAATTGTTATGGCTAGGCTTGCATAGGCCTTAGGGCCGATAGCCTAGTACCAACCTATGAACCTATGAAAGAGACATTTAAGTATTGCATTGTGAACATTACAGTATTGCACTATGGACCTTATAGTATTGCACTATGGTTAATTTATGAATTCTTAACGTGCATTGAACTGAAAGAACAGATATTTTATTGCATTGCTACTGCTCTAGATGGCCTATAAGTTAACTTTCGTGGTGAATATTACACTAAGCATTAGATGAGACTGGTAACCAGGTTAATGCACAATATAAGACACCCTACTACAGTTTCTACTGACCCAGGTGGCCATCATGGAACATAGTTATTAGCAGCCTGATGACATTAGGGAAGAAGCTGTTCTTGAATCTCGTAGTTCTGCAATGTATGCTTCAGAAGCGCTTTCCGGATGACAAATGCAGGAAAAGTCTGTAAGCAGGGTGAGTGCAGTCTTTATTCCTCTGGCCTTGCTGAATCATCTGGATAAGTACAAGTCGTGGATAGATGGTAAGGTGGTCTTGATGATCCTCTTGGCTGTCTTCACCACTCTCTGGAGGGATTTGCATTCAGAGGTAGAGCAGCTTCCATACCATACTGCAAGGTTGTTGTCAGGATGATTTCTATATTACCTCTCTAGAAGGTAGTCAGAACAGTCAATGGGAGATTCACTCTCCTCAGCCTTCTCAATCTCTGGTGCGTTTTCTTGACTATGGCATTTGTAATGGTACAGTAAGACAAGTCCTCATCAATGTGCACTCCCAGAAACTTCATGTTTCTCACTCTTTCCAATGTTCCCCTATTGATGGTAAGGGGAGAATGTTCCTTGCGATTTTTCCTGTAGTCCACAATTATCTCTTTTGTCTTGTTTACATTTAGTACTAAGTTGTTATTTCCACACCAGGTAATCATTTGTTCCACCTCATCTCTATATGCTGTTTCATCGTCATTACTAATGAGGCCCACCGTGTCATCAGCAAACTTGATGATGTGGTTTGTATTGTACCTAGCTCTACAATTGTGTGTTAACAGGGTGAACAGCAAGGGATTTAGTACACATCCTTGTGGGACTCCAGTTTTAAGAGTGATGCTATCTGAGGAGTTATTTCCTGCACACACATTCTGAGGTCTGTCTGTGAGAAAATCAAGATCTAGTTAAAAAAGTGGAGTGTTGACACCTAGATGGAGTAGCTTCATTACCAGATGAAGAGGGATGACCATGTTAAAAGCAGAGCTGAAGTCAATGAGCAGTACCCTCAGGTAGATGTTTTTATTCTCAAGGTGTTACAGGGACAGATGGAGTGCTAGTGATATGGGATCTGCCGTGGACAAGTTTGCTCGATAAGCATACTGCAGAGAGTCAAGATCAGCAGGAAGCCCAGATATTATGGTGTCCTTGACCAGCCTTTCAAAGCACTTCATCACTGTGGAGGTGAGGGCTACAGGAGGGTAGTCATTTAGGCAAGATGGTAGAGACTTCTTTTGTAATGGAATGATTGTTGTGACCTTGAAGCATTCTGGAACAATTTGCTGACTCAGAGAATTATTGAAGATTTCTGTGAGAACATTTGTTAGTTGGACTGCACAGTCCCTGAGCACTCACCCTAGGATGTTGTCAAGCTCAGCTACTTATCTCGGTTAACTCTGTGCAGTGCCCTCTGGACATCCGCTGGATTGAGGGTGAGCATCTTCTTATTATGGCTGATGGCCATTTTCTTCACTGTTGTTCTGTTACCTTCCTTGAATCTGCTGAAGTAGCCAGTAAACTTATTTAGGAATTCCTTGTTTTCCTCAAATTACGATGATAGGGTTTTGTAGTCAGTTATGGATTGGACACCTGCCATAGGTTCTGGGGTCTTTTTGGTCAGAGACGTAGCTCTGTATCTTTCTGCCATAGTCACATTTTGCTTTCTTCACTCCATTTTTCAGATTTGCTCTGGCTGTTCTGTGGGCTTCCCTGTCTCCAGACCTGAAGGCTGCATTCCTTGCTTTCAGTAGCTAGCACACCTCTGTCGTCAAGCAGGCTTTTTGCTTGGCTCATGTGATGATAGCTTTGGTTACTGTCACTTCATCCACACATTTTGAGATGTAGCCCATCACCACCTCAGTGTGCTGCTCCAGGTTGATACTCTGGTTCTCAGTAGCCACCTCCTTAAATATGCTCAAGTCCGAGCTGTCAAAACAGTCCTGGAGTGCTGAGACTGCACTGGCTGGCCATATTCTTACTTGTTTCACTGTTGGTATCCCTCTAGTTAACAATAGTTTATATGCTGGCAGTAACAATATGGAGAGGTTGTCAGAGTTTCCCAGGTGTGGGTGAGGCACTGACTTAAATGCCAGCTTAAAATTGCTGTATACCTTGTCCAGTGTGTTCTCCCAGCTTGTTGCAAAGTCTGCATACTGGAAATAGTGGGGCAGAACCATTTTCAAGTTGGCCTGATTAAAGTCAGCTGCCACTATATGAACACAGTCTAGATTCCAGTTTTGCAGTTCATTTATAGCCTGTTATAATGTGGTCATTGTCTCACTGACTCAACAGAAATACTAGAACAGCTAGGAGTTTCTGTGTAGAAAAACATGATGGAAATACTAAATAGCAACCTACTCATCACTAACAAGAGACTAAACAGAGCACTAAATGACCCAACAAGTGATTGAAGATGTATTATAGTATATCATCTGTTTAAAGCTAAAAAACATATCATACATGACATGACAAAAAGTTAAGGAAAAAGTCAAAAGGACCAATCAAAGCTCCACCTCCAATAACAGAAGTGTAAAACTGAAAAAAACCTGCATATTACCTGCAAATATGCCATTAGAGTAATAATAATTCAATGTGGAAATATATATTTCAAGATGAGCAAGAGAAGGCAATTAAGCCCACGCTGATGTATAATCATAAAAGAGGACAGGACAATCAGTGAAGAAACAAAAAGTGCAAATGTCTTGTATGAATCAAAATAATAGAGAAAAACTCTGTGGGGGGAATCCAGTAAAGCCTACATGGAGTGATTTTCCATGTAGGCATAGTGGCATGGCCCTAACACTGAAATCGGCAGCCGAGTGATTCAGTAAACAGAGCACAGGGGCGTGCATGAGTGTGCAGACACGGACATGTCCGTGGAATGCAAATCACCTCATAATCAGGTGAAATACATGCAAATGAGGGTGATTAGTGATCCAATAAGCTGAACGGTATCCGTGTAGGAGGTGTATTGGTGTCAGAAATGTACACAGAAAGTAACCATGTACAGAAATGTAAAAATTAAACAGGGGCTGTAAAAGCCCAAACAGAAGGTTGGATATAGCAATGTAGGGATGGAAATGTCCAAAAGTATGTCCAGTGAGTCCCAAAAGCAATGCAAATCATTATATAATATTAATTTTTTAATACACATGTTATGTTTGTATGGCGCGCAGCGACACCTAAACATGCCGTTATGGAAAAAAAAAAATTTAAATGTTGAAAAACTGAAAAAAGACATTTGCAAAAATAATACATTATAGTGCCCTGTATGCAGAGTCTACAATGGCAAGTTTCAGTTGTTGCTAAGGAGGCAAGCCCTGGAGTAGTGAAGTATCCAGGGAATATGCAGGATCTGTATGCAAATGAGCTGGGTTTACTGAATAGCAAAAGTGGGCCACTGTGTCCACAGATAAAACCCGTGTAGGGCCAGAATTGTGCTGGTGTTAGTAGGACAGGTAGCTGACATCAAAAGGGAGTGTGCCATGCTGTGTTTAGCGAACTGAAATTGAGCGGAGACCGTTTGCACTCAGTTAAGCACAGCTAATTAGCAGATGTGTGTCCAGCAGTGGGCTTGTGTGCTCTGCCACAGTGCTTAGTAGTGAAATAAATAAATAAATAAAAACAAGGACATAACCTGGGAAAGCCAATCAAGTATAAATGACTGATAAGCCCTGTTCCACTGACACTGGGCCATTCAAAACATTCAATGATAGAACTGGCAGGTGGAATACATAATTGTCAGCCAATCACACAGGCTGCATCTGCAGCACACCAATATAAAGTATGCATACACCCTTCATCTGATTTTTCTCACATACACTGCACCATTGGAATATATACTTGGGAATTTTAACTGACAAAATGAAAGGGGCTGCTTCTGCTCTGCTACAGCTGTATGTGCTAGAGGCTGAGATCAGTGCTGGTGGTGATGCTGACAATAGGCCTAGACTGAGAAGGAGAAGAGTGTTCAGGCCCAGGATAACCTTCTAGGGGCTACATGAGCACTACAGGGTGGACAGGAATATACTACAAGAACTCACCAAGCTTTGCTGCCCTCAACTCAGACCTAGAGACAACAGATGGAAACCCATCCTAGTGGAAACAAAGGTATGTGTAGCCTTTAGAATACTTAGCTACAGGTACTTTTCAAAGACCTACTGGGGACATGATGGGGGTCTCACAGGCATCTGCATCCAGGGTACTCTACCAGTTCCTGGCCTGCATGCAAACACATGCCAGTAAGCATATATATTTACCCTGCACCTCTGAGGAGACTGTCAGCATTATGCGTCTCTTCTACCATGTAGCAAACTATCTTGACGTACTGGCTGCCATAGACTGCACTCATGTGCACATCAAATCACCACCTGGTGAAGAGGGTAGAGTCTATGTCAACCACAAGTGGTATCACTCCATTAACTGCCAGGTCATATGCAATGCCCATGGCATTATCATGAATGTGTGTGCTGGCAGCCCTGGTACTTATCATGACTCCCACATTTGACACACATCTCAGCTATACCAGACATATTCCAGGGGGAGCATCCCATATGGTCATCTACTGGGGGATGCTGGCTATGCATGGGAACCTTGGATGATGACACCCATCAGAAATGCACACACACTTATCAATGAATGCCATAATGAGGCACACGCACAAATCAGGAACATCATAGACCATGTGTTTGGGCTACTCAAGTCACTGTTCTGCTGTCTCGATATATCTGGTGGAGCCCTGCAGTACTCTCCAGCCACATGTGCACACATGTTCACAGTATGTGCCATGCTACAGAATATGATCCTGTGGAAACAGCTGCAGCAGGAACATCACAGGGAAGGGACAGACAACCCCCAGTAGTGCCAAGGTCCCCACAGCCGCAGGGGAACTCAGAGGAGGAACCCCCTGAGCCTGTCCCTGTAGGCAAATGTGGGTGTGCCCAGTATACCTTGGCCTTTGCAAAGAGGCAACAAATAGCCATGCACTGACATCTTAGGGACCTAGAGACAGACACCTCACTCTGAATCACACACATAGTAAAAAGGATGCCAGACACAGCACACAACCTGTACCTTACCATGTATTGTGTAATGCGTCTGCAGCACTGTGATCTCAACTGCTGCAGGCACAAGGTAAGTCACTCTTCTTTACAACAAATGTGTCGGGTACTAGAGTATGGTAACATATGTATGGACCTGCTGCATGTATGCAAGGGAATAGAGTGGGCTACTGGGATACCTGCAGACAACTGACAGCTATCTGGGAAAACAAGAACTCTCTGTCCGATACTGGCCAACCCATAATATGCAGTAGGCCCCAAGGCAGCAAAACCCACTGCACTATGTGAGGGAAATGACAAATAGTGGGGTATTAGGATAGATGCATGACTGTCAATGCTAGAGTCCCCTACCCCTAACACACCCATGTTTCCAAACAACTGCAGTAACATTATGTTTGCAAGATAATAGCACTAGACCACACAATCCCAGTGCTGGTTCAATCAACCTAGTGACATGTTCCATTTCCACAATATGCAGGGGTCAATGTGCTATGTATGTCTGTGGTGGATAGTGTCAGGAAGTAAAATGCACTGTCTGTTGCTGTTGTGGCTTAGTGATCTAAGTACATTCCTATGGTTGATGGTGCTCATGGTTCAAGACTGGCTGTGCCTACTATTTTGCATGTGAGCTACACCTATGGTAGGAGTTCTACAGACTGTCCATATGTCAGTATTTGTTACCACAAGAAAGATGGACAAAGCCAGAGACAATGGAGGGACAAGGAGCCACAGATATGGATAGTACACAGCTCTGAGTAACCTAGATGGTGACTAGTAGAACAAGCTCACATTTCTGGTCCATTTTTTATAACATTGCAGTTTTCTGGCAAACTAGTGGCAAATCAATAAAAGTTGATGTTAGAAAATAATGACAGACATTTGAGATGCAGACTTCATGCCCTTCAGAAAATTCATGCTAATGCAAAAACTGTTATTCTACCAATTGCCTAAGTTTGAAAGAGCAATATTAAAATATTGTTCCTATTTTGGGGCTGGGCATACTGGGCACACCTCCATCTGCCTACAGAAGCAGACTCAGGGGGTTGCTCCTCCATGTCCCCCTGTGCCTGTGGGGACCTTGACAATGGTGGGGGTATGTGTGGCCCTTCCTTGTGATGTTCCTGCCACAGCTGTTTCCACAGGATCATATTGTGTAGCATGGCACAAGTTCATAGGTTCATAGGTTGGTACTAGCCTATCATCCCTAGGGCCTATACAAGCCTAGCCATAATGATTCCCTGGCTATTTCTTCCCACAGTATTTACTTCCCTTTGTGGCTGGAGTGTACTGCAGGGCTCCACCAGATATGTCGAGGCAGTGTGACTTGAGCATCCCAAACACACCCTCTACAATGTTACTAGTTTGTGCATTGCCTCATTATTGTGTACTTCAGTGGGTGTGGGTGCATTTCTGATGGGTGTCATCATCCACGGCTCCAGTGCATAGCCAACATCCCACACCAGATGGCCATATGGGATGTCCCCCCTGGCAAATGCCCGGTACAGCTGTGAGGCATGCCAGGTGTGTGAGTTGTGATAACTACCAGGGCTGCCAGCACACACATTCATGATAATGCCCTGGGCATTGCACATGACCTGGCAGTTGATGGAGTGATAGCCCTTGTGGTTGACATACACTCTACCCTCTTCACCAGATGGTGCTTTGATGTGGATGTGCATGCACTCTATGGCACCCACTACCTCTGGGTAGTCTGCTCCATAGTAGAAGAGATGCATATTGCTGGTCCTCCCCTCAGGAGTGCTGGGAAAATATATGTGTTCACTGGCATATGTTGGCATGACATCCAGGAACTGGTGGAGTACCCTGGATGCAAATGCCTGTGAGACCCCCATGATGTCCCCAATAGGTCTTTGGAAGGTACCTGTAGCTAGTATTCTTAAGGCTACACTTACCTTGGTTTCAACTGGGATGGGTTCCCCTCTGTTGGCTCTGGGTCTGAGGTGAGGCTGGTACAGCTTGATGAGTTGTTGAAGTATGTCCCTATCCGCCCTGTAGTGCTCTAGTATCTATAAAATATGTAGCCCATGGTAGGTTGTCCTTGGTCTGGACACTATTCTCCTCCTCCTCAGTCTGGGATGGTTGTCAGCATTATCCCCCTCACCACTCTCAGTCTCTAGCACATACTGATGTATCAAAGCGACAGCAGCCCCTAACATTTTGTCAGATAAAATTCCCAACTGTGTACACCAATGGTGCAGGGTTTGTGGGAAAAAACAGACTGAAAGGTGTTTGCATACTTTATACTGTTGTGCTGCAAATGCTGTTTGTCTGATTGGCTGACTATGATAAATTCCAACTGCCAACTATATTATTTGAGCTTGAGTGCCTTTATTCTGCTATTTCCCATTTTTTTCTTCCCATTTCCACCCCTTCTAAGCCTCACTGCGTGCCACACAAACCCACTGCTCAAATGTAAACACTTCTGCTATTTCCTTTTGTTTTTTGTTTTTCCACTCTGTTTAAGCCCCGTGGCATGCCACACCATGCAAACTGTTTTAGCAAGTGTAAACATTGCTGAACAGAAAAGGCCCTCCCCGGACACGAACATGCTCCTCATTTCTTGAAAGAGCTTAGCACAGCTAAGCAGCCTCAGACACATGCCCTTGCTTAGCTGTGCTTAGCTGAGTGCAAATAACAGCTGCAGAGCTCCAATGTGCTTACACCAAGCATGACACACCCCCTTTTAATGTCAGCTGCTTCTCTTGTTTACATCACCATATTATAGCTCCTACATGATTAGGTGCATGCGGATACTGTCTCCTATTTTGTTAATCTATAAATTTAGCTCATTTGCATACCCCACTGCCTTAGACCCTAGTAACCCCACTACTCCAGAGCCTATGTCCTTAGCTACCACTGTTATCTGTTATTGTTTTGGTTCTGCATGCTATCCACTATAATGGCAAAATTCATCTTTCACATAAAATTGTCTTTTTCCTTTTTTTTTAATTTTCTGAACGACCTCGTTTGTGCACCACTGCCCTTCACTTAAATGGCCAAAGTCAGCCAAAAAAAATAACTTTGATTTTTATAATTTTGAAGCAGTTTTGCATTCCAAAGCCCATATTTTTGGCCATTGGCATGCCTAATACTCATAATATATGTCTTACTTTGAGATGTCATACCCCCATTTTGATTTTTGCAGAAATGTACATGGTTAGTAACTGAATATATTCCTGCAGTGGACACGGCTCTAATGCGGATGCCTGTCTGCTTACTGAACCACTAATTCATGTTATTTGCATGGTTTTCACCAGCAAATGAGGTGATTAGCATTATTATGTGGTATCTGTATCAGAATAGTGCTGGGAGGCTTGTGCACACCCCCAGCCTTGTTTGCTGGATAGCTCAATAGCCATATTCTGTGCTATAGCTGCTACACTATTCAGACACGGAGAATCTCTCTGTGTAAGCTTTATTGAATGCCAGCCATAATGACACTGTCTTTACAGGAGTTCCAGGTAACATAATGTGAGAATATTTTCTAAAATGTTAACAGTTTCAGAGTATACCACAGTCTGAAAAAGATTAGATTCTGAAATAGTAAAAATAGTTTATCTTTCTCTTTAGAGTAGAAAAATGCATTGCAATAGTATTGTGTGGATTTCAGGGGGTAATTCTGCAATTTTATGATCAATGCAACTACTGCAAGCTGTATTACTCCAAATTAAGCTTGCACTTCAAAGAATTCATTAGAACAATTATCTAAAATGGCACAAAAAATTAATACATATTTTAATAAAGTATACTAATAAAAGTAGAGTACTGCAGAAACATCAGCTGTGTGGAAAATATCAGAAGTATTTCCATGAGGCAAGACATGCACAGCTGTTACACATGACCAGTGCCTCTTTTCAACATTTGTAAATTAATATTACTAATCAGCATGTTTTCTACAGTAGCACACTTTCAGCAAGCAAAACAGTTCACTACAGCATTTTAAAATTTACAGTGCTGCATTATTTGAAATGCCTCTTTCTTAGACATTGACCAGGATATTTCCCTAAATCTAGGTTAGGGATTATGCATGTGTCTGTGTATATATATATATATATATATATATATATATATATATATATATATATATATATATATATATATACATATATATATATATATATATATACATATATATTTAGATATGTATATGTCTATAAATATATATATATATATATATATATATATATATATATATATATATATATATATATATATATATATATATATAGAGAGAGAGAGAGAGAGATTCCAATTCCTCATAATGCAGGCATATGTAATTTCATACTAGCAGGTCTGCATTACTCTGTTATGTTATGGAACTCTGAAGATGCCAAATTATTTCACAGTCATATGTGCAAAGGCACAGATTTACATGAGAAGACTATCCCTGGGATTCAATAATCTCTATGAAGGAATAGTGCTATTCCTGCATGGAATGGTTCATTTCTGTATAGCACAGCAGCATGTCTTGCATATTCATGAAGGTGTGCTGCTGTGTAACCTACACAGACACAAACAGTGAACGAGTTCAGGCGGCATGTTGAAGTTGTGCATGGACATTGAACACACCCCCTGCATTCAGAAAGTGCCACACAGCACTTTCTAATAGGATCTGGCATAATATTAGAGAATTGCTCTAATATTATGCCAGTATTTCAGTGTCTGCAGACACTGAAATGAAATAAATAATCCTTTCAGGGTCCGTGGACACTGAAATGCATACAACAACAGAAAAGCAGTGCAGGGGGTGTGTGACAGGTTCTGTGACACACCCCATGCATTGTAAAAGTGCCCTATGACACCTAAAGCAGGAAATGTGTACAAATGCACAAGTAATGAGGAATAAATCCCTGAAAAGGGACACATCATACACATTTCCCTCACAAACTTAGAAAGTTGATAGAAAAAAGGTCATGCATAGCATGAATTAACGAAGGATAGAAGTCTGAAAGCAAATGCATGCCATTATTCCCTGACAACAGTCTATGTGGACAAAGGCACAAATAATGGGGGGGGGTGATAATAAAAATAGGGACACTTCTGAAATATTGCCCTCATACACTTAGAAAGTTGATAGAAAACAGGATATGTATTAGGAAGAAGCTCTGAAGGATAGAAGCCTGAAAGCCAAATGTATGCCATTATTTCCCGATTGCAGTCCTCAATGACTTGTCAGAACACCACAATGCTCACTATATAACATAATAATATAATAATAATATTATAATTTCTTTTTTTTCTAGGCTAAGGAATGTTTAAGCATAGCTAAGCGGGTGTGCGTGTTATGGCCCTCCGCTTACCATAGCTTAAACATCCCATAGGAGATAAATATAAATATACAGGTGAAGTTTCCAAGCCGAGATAGTGTAGTGGTTAGAGTCATGGCTTTACAAGCAGGCATTCACAGTGCGAGTACCAAGACAGGAAGTTATTTTTATATGGGAAAGTAGTGTTAAAATTATTTTTTTTAACTTAAATTATGTAGCAACTGTTTTTTGTCAACCACTGTAGTGTAGCTGGTGTATAATGTAAGTGTGAGTGCATATAACATGTGAAACCACCCATGTACACACAAGTGCCCCATACAGTAGAGTTACACCCCTTGCCAATGTAAGGAAAGCACATAGAGGGGTTTCATGTAAAGTACATCATATACACTTAATAAATGAAGTCAGTCCTCTGATATATTTAAAAAATTAAAAGTGAGCAATGGTTAGCAATGCACAGTTATGCTTAGCAAGTGTAACCATTGCTAAGACATGAATGCTAAGCAGCAGGTAGCTTAGCTAAGTGGATTTGCGCACTGTTAAACAATGCTCAACAACTTCTCGTTTAAGCAGTGCTAAAATTGGCTTAGCAGATTTGCGCACTGCTTGATGACAGCAAAAGGTGGAAATATCGCAGTATTTAAATGGAGCAGGGGGGAATATAGCCATTATCTTTTATAGTACATCTGTGCAGATATAATGGCTGGCGTATGAGAGGGAGTGTGCTTTCAGGCACAACGCTGGAGCATTCAGGAATCCACGGTCATAGTTGGACGCCTAGTTAAAAACCATAAGGAGACACTTCTGCAGGGCCAGTACCAGGGGTCCCAATACAAAGTGGAGGCCTGGTACCATCTCACACATGACCTCACCAGTGCTACTGGAATCCACTGTACTGGTGAGCAGGTACAACACCACTATACTGACCTAAAGTGTAGGAAGGGGGCATTCTTGGACCAGTACATCCAAGATGGATGTGCTAAGAATGCTCCAGTAGTGTGTAAGTATCACTATCAAGTAGTTTGTAGCAAATAGTAGCCTGAAAATGTGATAGACAGATATGCGTAATGTGTGTTTTTCTCCCTTACAGCTGCAGCAGAGAGTGCTGTGAACATGGAAGCCCACAGTGACAGACTGCTGATGCTTTCGGGACAGGCTGGTGAGCACAAATCTATTTTGCAGTATTTTGTTAAAATAGCTAAGAAGGAGTACATTACCTACTGCTAGTAGGTATACTATTACTGTGTGAACTGAATAAATAAAAAAAGTATGACTGACGAATATTGAAGTACAATAAAGACCCTTAAAAAACTGCTGTGGTTATTCTGGTATGTTGTTGTAGACATATATAGAATGTATACAGGTTCTTCACAGCACATATGGTTGTGACAGCATAAATTAACTGAGGTGCATCTGTGAACAAGCTGTTAGGTGAAACCATAGATGGTGCAGCTTTAAATGAGATATAAATTAAATGTGTGATATATACTGGACTAAGCTCAGGACCCTGAATAATAATATGGAAAGTATCAAAGTGTGTACCATGCAGCTTTGCCTTGTGTTAACCTTTGCTTTCCAGGATGTAGTAATCCAAAGGAGTAATGCACAGTACAGTAACTATCTGACATGCATGCAGCACAGAATTACAAGTTCAGACTGTCTAACCAAGAGGCTATTAGGCAGAAATAATTGAAACAAGAAACAGCAGCTCCCCAGTAGCTCAGTACGATGAGAAATAGCTACTTGTTAATTTTGCACATCCAGCGTATAGGTACATACAATATGCACTCTTTCTGAATTATACCTTTCAACTGTACATATATTCACTGAATGTCCAGATATTTGCCTCAGATTTTTGGTGCGTTTTACATAAAGTAGGGGTGTCCATGGCAAATTAGTGGCAAACCATTATAGACTGAAGTTAGAAAATAATGATAGACATACAAGTTTCAGATGTCATATCCATCAGAAAAGCCATCCAAATGCAAAACCTGTTATTTTATCGACT